>NW_017893319.1:47316-144163 GCF_001540865.1 Ananas comosus | reverse complement strand
CAGGCCGGGCACGATGCTATTTGGATGATCGTGGACAGGTTGACGAAATCGGCACATTTCATACCTATTCACACTACTTGGACTGGTTAGAGACTCGCACAGGTATACTTGGATAATATTGTGCGATTGCATGGGGTACCTACTTCTATAGTATCAGATCGAGACCTCCGATTTGTATCACACTTTTGGAGGAATTAACAGGATGCTTTGGGTACGCACTTGGATTTCAGCACTTTTTTCCACCCCCAGAGTGACGGGCAGTCAGAGCGCACTATACAGACTCTTAAGGATATGCTTCGAGCCTGTGTGATAGACTTTCAGGAAGGATGGTCGCAGTATCTACCGATGGTAGAGTTTGCTTATAACAACAGTTATCAAGCAAGCATCAAGATGGCACCGTTCGAGGCACTCTATGGACGGAAATATAGATTGCCACTTCATTGGAGTGAAGTTGGCGAGAGATTGGCTTTAGGCCCCGATGTACTTCAAGAAGCAGAGGACAAGGTTCGCATTGCTCGGGAGCGTTTGTTGATAGCCCAGAGTAGGCAAAAGAGTTATGCTGACGTCGAGACTTGGAGTTTCAGATTGGAGATCATGTCTTCTTAAAAGTCTCGCCGACTAGAGGGATTAGAAGATTTTGGGATCCGGGGTAAGTTAAGCTCCCGATACATTGGACCGTATAAGGTTTTGGAGCGTGTAGGCCCGGTAGCGTATCGACTTGCATTACCTCCGAACCTATCGGGTGTGCACAATATTTTTCATGTATCGGTCCTTTGAAAGTACATTCATGATCCGGCTCACGTGTTGGATGCTATACCTTTGGAGCTGAGGGATGATTTGAGCTTTGAAGAGCAACCTTTGAGGATTTTGGCTCGCGAGGTAAAGAGATTGCGGAACCGTGAGATTCCCTTCGTGAAGGTGCTTTGGAGCAACCATGATGAGCGTGAGGCCACTTGGGAGTTGGAGAGCGCACTGCGGGAGCGCTATCCCCATCTTTTTCAGATGGAGGCTTGAGGTACTTTGCTTTTTGAGTTTCGCAGACGAAATTTCTTTTTAGGATGGTTGAATGTAACACACTGGACCTTTACAAATTGCGAGGTTTGAGTGTTTGAGCTGTGCTCTGAATTTTTCCATATTTTCTGGTAGGTCGTTTGACAGTGTTCCGACCTATGGCTTATACCCTAAGAATTGAGGTTTAAAGTTTTACACCGAAACCCGAAAAGTCGGATTTTTGGTCAGCTCCCGGGTAGCCTTCAGCAGACTGTGTACCGGTACAGGGTTGGTGGCTGTACCGGTACGGGGTTGATGGTTGTACCGGTACGCTGGCCCGTGTACCGGTACACAGGTAGTTTTCCAACCAACCCGAGGCTCGGGTTTGCGTTTTCGTGGGATCCGTACCGGTAAGCTGGCCCGTGTACCGGTACACTGCGGCAGATTCTGAACGGTTTGAACTACTGGGGTGTTTTTGCAATGTGGCATCTCTATATGATCCCCCACGCCCTAGGGCTTTCCTTGAGCCTTGCAACAGCAGAGAAAGAGGTAGGGGACCCCTCCACTTCCCCTCTTTGATTTTCCTTTCCTTTTCTTGGATTTTTAGAGGAATAAACCCCTCTTTTGCTCCTTTTTGAATGTTGGAGGCTTTTCCTGTCACGTCCCGCTCCGAAACCACTACCAATTTGGCATGGTTCGGCCGCGGCGGCAGACTGCCAAACGGACAGCACCTCCCCTGTCCGCCCAAGACTCAACCACAAGAATGCGTACAAGAATTTACCCAGAAAATTAAATTCTAAATATACACATTCACAAGAGCACAAACAGTGCCAACAACACAAAGAGCAAGTGATCCACAAGATAAACATGTGAAATAAAGAGAGTACTTTACTAACTATTACAATAGTTTTCATCATTCTCATTACATCATTTTCTTTAAATGAATACAATTTTCATCCAAAATATATAGCTCTCCAAGTCCTCACCTACAATGAATCTCTCGAATACATAGGTGAACTAATGCAAAAAGGAAAGCTACTAACTACCACGGCCTCACTGATCGGGCGCGATGCCCTTGCCGCGGTCCTCCCTCGGCAACCCTGTACCTACCACTGGAAATAGAGTAGGGTGAGAACTATCTTCCATAGTTCCCAGTGGGCTCGGCCGCCGACTCTGCCGATCTCCCCACTAGGTCCAAGTGGGCACAAGTAACAACAGATAGATAGATAGATATGTATCTGAAAGCTGTAAATGCAGTAGTAGGAAAACTATGCTACTATGCCCATAATCATGAATATGAATGCATGCATCATATAATAAAGGTTTGCTACCATGCTAACAAATTCGATCCATGTTCGAATAGCAATGTTCAATGACATTAATAAACCTTTAACCTTTCCATTTACCCAATCTGTGGCGAGGCCCTAGGGCTCGCCCATGACTCACCTTTCAATCCCAAAGTGGGGAGGGAGCTCCAAGTGCACCCAAGCCCGGGACCGTCTGCGGACCTCCATGTGGTCCGGACCTCCAAGTGGTCCTAGTCGCGCGACACTCCGGAGTACTCGACGACAATCCCCTCCATGTGGGGATTGGATGGCTATACCATCCTAAACGCAGACTGTGAGCTAGATCTATCCTCTCCATGTGAGGATACACTGTAACTAGAGTCAATACCCAATCCAATCCTCTCCAAGTGAGGAAGCACTATCACTAGGGTCCACAACCCAATCAAATCCTCTCCAAGTGAGGATGCTCTATAACTAGAGTCAACATCTCTCGCGGGATCATTTGTTCCCGACATTCATGCAATGCTATTTAGCTTGTCTAAATTCATTGTTCACAAGGCATTTTCTAAGGGATCCACCTATCCCTAGATTCTCAAACCTCTAGTGTCATATACACTACATTAATGCCTCTCATCATCATTCAATATATGGATGCCACTCGTTTGTTCTTTAACATTAACAATACTTTCTATGTCATCAACACCCCCATCGGGTACATCTCTTTTCTTCCGCATCATAGGATCCACGTTCCGACCCAATCCTCACCTATCTAAGTTACCAAGCGTTCCAAGTACACTAGGTTATCAATTAGAAAGCATAAGGAATGGAGCTATTATGCAATCCTACAATGCAACATGAAGAGATGAGATTAAATGCAAACTAAGACATAGAAAGGAGTCCGAAAGCTTCGGGATGGCACCCCCCACCTTTTACTGATGTAAAGGCTTTAAAAATGGTCCTCGGCGAACGCTACGAAAAGGCTTTAGCCTTCCTTGCCCAAGTCAATGATCATTCGGCCCGATTTTACCAAGAACTTCACGCCGGCTCGCCGAATGCTAAAACCGACTTCGCCCCCGCGTTTTGTGACCTATCAATAGGGTTTCCAAGGCTTCAAATGAGATCAATCTCATACTTTCACAAAAACCACATTTTGGAGCCCTAGGTTTGCACCTATAGCAAACCACCAATAAATCCCTAGATTTCTTGGGATTGATCTATTTAGAAGCTTGCTTAGGGTCCATTTCACCAATTCCAAAGCATAAAAACCCAAAACCCCAAATTCTAGAAGCTAGGGTTCAAGAGCTTACCTCTTGTGCTACACCAAAGAGAAGAGGAGAGGGAGATGAAGGTGTCCAAGGCCTTCTTCTTGATCTCCTTCTTCTTCTCCTTCTTGTTCTTCCTCTTCTTTTCCTTCCTCTCCTTCTTGTTCTTCTTCTTCTCCTTTCTATAGAGAGAGAGAGCAAGAGAGCAATGAGGGTGTGAGAGAGGGAGAAAATGAGAGTGTGAGGGAGAGAGAGGGCACAACCCACTCTAATAAAGGCCATTTTGCATTTAAACCCCTCAACTTTCCATCCATTGCACAGCCCTCACTGAGCAGTTTTCGCCCAGAGGGACCGGTCCCTGGTCGGGGAGACCGGTCCCCGAGAGCTCTCCCTGCAGTCTGGGGACTTTTCGCGCGCGGGAAACGGTCCTCACCTGAGGGACCGGTCCTTGGGAGACCGGTCTTTCCTGAGAGACCGATTCCCGAACAGGGAACTTTCAGGACTTAGCCAAATTTAGGCTTTCTCTCGCGGGTGTCGTGCACAGGGACCGGTCCCCTCAGCCAGGGACCGGTCGCATCGACCCTCCCCGCGACCATTAGCTACGGGGACCGGTCCTTCCCTCCAGGGACCGGTCCCCGAGAGCAAAAATTTGCTGAATCCAGATTTTGCCTATTTGCTCTCGCGGACTCAACTCCAAAACACTTTTTGTGTTTTGGACATTTTCAACTCCCACCAAGGGTATTCTCTCAACAGTTAGTCGATCCTGAATGAAGTACAATCCTCGGATTTCGAGAATTCACTTCCTTACATTTCCACCATTGGAGCTTGGCTTTGGAGCTTGTTTGTGGGAAGATTCTTGGACCTAGAGGACTTTGAGCTTGGTTTGAGGCTTCCAAGAGGTAGATAACTTGTTCTCTCCCTTAGATTTTGAGATTTGTTGGTTCCTTCACGATGAAAAAGTGGAAGAGAAGGAAATGGTAGGGAGATTCAAAGGATTGATTCCTCATTAAGAACAGGAAGAATTTTGAGGCTTATAGCAGCACCAGCCAATCAAGAAGTTGTAAGAGGAACTGTTTATGAAAGTTTAAAGAAAGAATGAGAAATTAGGGTTGATTTTGGGGCTTTTTGATTAGAAGCTTTTAGAACTAATCTAATTGGATTAGAACATTGGTTTAGATTGCTTTGGAAAGGATTTAGCTTCCTTTTGAGCTTTGGAGAGGGATTTCTCCACTATAGGTGAGATTTTAGCCCCTTTGTATAGATGGTTAATGTTTGATCTTGTAGTTGTTCGTAAGGTTCGTTTAACCATTGATTCTATACCTCTAGGGTACTAAGAGGCTAGTGGGCACCTTCGTCGAAGCTTACGAAGGGATTGCACAAGTTTCGGTGGGTTTGACCTGTCACGCCCCGGGACCGATACTAATTTGGGTCAGCCCAAGCACGTCAAATAGACGCCGAACGGACAGAGTTTCCCCTGTCCACCCAAGGCTCATCACATGTACATTTTCAAACAAGAAGTGCACTAGCGGAAACATACAAATACGGCTTACACGAGGGTAAGCAATAGCCATGAGTGAAAGAAAGGAAACTAAACATTCAATTGTACTATGACTCCATTTGATCATATACATTGCATTCACTTTGTACATTCGTCACATCATTACACTTCCTTGCATCATTTCTTTTTACAACACATTTGCTCAAATGAAACTTTACATTCTTTTCTTTACATCATTTATCATCAAATCCAAAAGATGATCATAGGGTACTCTACTACAAAATGTAAACCCAGTACTGGTAGCCTCTGACTATGGTGCGATACCTTTACCCCGGTTGCTCGCCGGCTCGCTCGGTCCCGGCTCTGTGGAATAGTGCGGTAAGAATTACAACAAAGTTCCCAGTGGATTCGATCTCAATCTCACCGACTTTCCCACTAGGACTAACTCAGGCATAATAGAAAGGAAAAGCTGCATATAGTAACCAATCTATAATATGATGCTAATATGCCTGAACAATAAGCAGGAAATATGCTCAACATTAACATATGCAGATTATGCAAGTTCTTTTGTTCTTTGCACTTTACACTTTGTCTTTGTTCTTTGTTCTTTGCTTTTGTTCTATAATCTCAAGGCTAACCCGAGGGTTTCGCCACATTAACTTGCTTCACATTAAGTCCATCATCGCGGGCCCTCAGCTTCCTCCCGCTAAGACCGTCCTCGGGTTTACTCCAACCCGTGATGCAAAAACTCCGGAGCGCATCGCCCGAGGGGGAGCGACCACCCTCGAGCACGGAACTCATAGCAAGTATGATCGAATCCTTAACTCAAAGGATTGTATGTTCAATCTTGACTTTACACTAACTCTAGTGTCCTTTACATCACTTTATGTTGCTACTCTAGCAATCATTGTTCTTTACCTTTCTTTACTTTTGCTAACACTAGCAATCAGGTTCTTTACATTTCTTTACTTTTGCTAACTCTAACAATCATGTTCTTTACGCCCCACTTTGTTTTCACTTTAGTCATTAGCATTATTCTTTATATCACATTGATTCTTTGCCTCACACTACCTCTAGTGTCACTTTACTTTACATTATCAAATGCCACTCGATCTATGTCTCATTGTGTCACTCTGTTCTTTCGCCTCACTTTGGCACTCACATTTTCTCTCATGCATACATATATAGGGTTTTTGACATTCATAAGGTTCTTAGCCATCACATTACGCAAGTTGTACTCACAATCATGCAATATCATATTTTTATCATTGCTTTACCCTAAAATGCATGCAACAATGTATATACATATGCTCAATTGAATGACACATTAGGCATAGAGGGAAGTTCAACGAGTTTGAAAAGCACCACCCACGTCGTAGGTTTTCAAAGGTGCTCCGATGATTTTCTTGAAATTTTTAGACCATTCGTTCTTTACCTGCGGCAAAACGAAGCCCTATTAGGCCATTTTGCTCATATCTTTACATTGGCTTTTCGTATACTCAAACCGAGCGCACCAACGCATTCGTTTGGCCCCCAATTAGGTTTCTAGAGGATCAATTTCACTTAGAAATCCCCACGAGTAAAAGCCCCAATTTGGGTGCCCTAGCTCCATAGCATAAGAAAACCTAGGGTTTGATCTCATTGGGAAGCAAAAGTAACTTCATTCTACTCTAGGAAGTCCATTAAAACCATCTTTAATTCAATCCAAACCCTATTTTGGATTCTACCATGAGAGGGGTCAAGCTCACCTTCAAGCTTCACCCATTTCACTCATGCCATGGTCTTGATCTCAAAAGAAGCAAAAAGAAAGCTCCAAATACTCTAGAGGTTCTATACAAACCATTCTTAGCCTAATCCAAATCCTAGTTTGGGTTCTACCATGATTAGGGTTCAAAGCTTACCTTGTTAGCTCTCCTTTTCCAAGCTAGAGAAGGAGAGGAGAGAGTTGCTTCAACTCTTCTTCTTGTTTTCCACCTTTTTTTCCTTCTTTTCCTTCTTTTCCTTTGTCTTCTTCTTCTCCTTCTTGTCTTCTAAAGAGAGAAAGAGAGATGAGAGGGGATGAGAAGGTGAGAATGAGAGAAATACCTTATTACCCCTCATACATAGCTCTATGGGTTGCCAAATTGCAGTTAAACCCCTCAACTTTCACCTCAATACACTGCCTGGACTGGGCAGATTTCGTGTGCGGGGACCGGTCTCTCCATCAGGGACCGGTTCCCGAAGCCTCCCCCTGCGCAGCTGTGACGCCCGGGTACCAGCGGAAGCATATCCGGTACATGCACAGACCTGCCATACACCTGCAGTATATAAGGCATCTACAAGAAGTAAGTCGATAGGAAGAAGCATAGTAAAATCCTATCCTGATATCAGAGCAAAATACAAGTCGATATACTATCAGCAAAAGGACAAAGAGTGTACAATCCAAATTCTCGACTAAAAGAGAAAGTATCATAACCATAGAGACTGTCCACAAAGTACATATACATCACGGGGTATACAAGAGAATAGGTACAATGGTGGTCTCTCTATACATAGGGACATCACCCTCGGCCGTAGCCCGAGTAGCAAGGTGATCGACTAGCATGCTCCTAGCAATGTCTAGCTAGACGTGACTCCCTTGCCACCATCCCTAGCCTCTCCTGTAGATGGCTCTGTAAAAACAACCACCAAAAGGGCGTGAGAACTATTAACAATAGTTCCCAGTGGGTAAGCCGCCAGCCTCGGCGAATTACACCACTAGGCTCATAATGTACTAAATGAAAGCAAAAACGATAATTGCATGATCTATAAGCATGATGCTAACAAGTAATGAACATGTAATCAGCATGTAATAGTTTTCTACAGTAATGAATATAAATATAAACATAAGCACGAATGTGTAAGTAACTACTGTACACTGTAACTGGTAAGCATTCATTACTGTCAAATGTCATTTAGCACTTAGTCTCATTTAGAGTTTTCCTTTTTCATATATCAGGACCTACACCAGGTAGTCCAGCTTGCGCCGCGCCTAATGGCCCCGTGGTAGTATACACTCCCCACGGCAATCCACTTCGGCACCCAATCCCGCACGGGCGAGCAACTGTCGCGTAGGCCAACTCCGGAGTGCCGGCTTGTAGGGAGCGACCCTCACAAGCGTGTGCGAATGAGCACGATGGCAAGCAAGCATATTCCACTGTCCACATGTCTCAATTATCATGTTTTCATTTGTAATGTTCTCAGTCTCAATCCTCGATCGGAAATTTCAATATAACAAATAGTAACAACAACTAGAATCCACTAGTTTAGTAAGCATGCAAGAGTAATGCTCATCTACACCTGGCATTAGAATCTTTTCACTATCATGGCACTACCAATATAGTCACAAAGTATGTCATAGTTCTCTACTTTAGAGTCAAAAGAATGTCATTGTTCTCTACTTTATAAGTGCATCCTACACTTGTTCATAATTATTCAACTGAATTGAATATAAATATAAATACTTTCATGTATATACGTTCTCTACTTTATAGAGATTTCATTCTACTTAAGCATCAAACATTACGGTGCCATGTTCCAAATTCTCTATCAATCACATAATCACTAAATGCACCTATGCGGTAATTCTATAGGTACATATAGAACATAGGGGAGCTTCACTTGCTCTGGTTAGGTCAAACCCACCTATTACTATGTCCCACAATCAACTCCGATAGGCCTCAACTCCGCTGAAAAGCAAACATCAAAATCGGATTAAAACTACGGCCGAAATGTCCGATTTCGGCTCAATTCACATTAGTATAAAGTAGTAACATAAATCGCTGTTTTGGTTCTCTTTAGTACCTCAAAGTAAGTCTCTAAAGGCTTCCCAAAGCCAACCAAGATGACCCAAAGGTCGATTGAATTCCCACTGCGAGCAACATCAACACGACATTAATAAACTTGTATATGCGTTAATATGGCCGAAACCTTAATAATTCAGCTTCCTAACTGAAATTTCCACTTACCCCTGGTTAGAACACCTTCCAAACCAGTTCCCAAGATCACCAATTTGATTCAATAAGGTTCAGAAACCTGCTGCGAAGCAAACATGCCACACTGCATCAAGTTGTTCCAATAAATTGTATTTAGTTCCGAATTAGCTTTGTAAGTAGCTAATTACCTCAAGCAAGCTTCAAAGTAGTTCGTCCCTGGTCTAAGGGGGTCAATTCACAGCTAAAAATCTCACCTCTAGCTGCTGGAATCCCTATTACACGCAGATGGAAGCAACGAAACCAAAACGCGTCAAAATCCGACGCTAAACTATGAAGTAGAGAGAAATCAAGTTAAATATCCCTCTAAAACTCTCTTTCAGTGATTCTCAGCATTAGACATGAATCATACTGTCAAAACACTCCATTTTACCTTTTAAAAGCTGGCCCCAAGTCCACCTAAACAGCGAGCGTCGAGCGGGACGCGAAACCGGCGCAAAACGGCGACTTCTTTGTAGAGAGAGGAAAAATCCTAGAGAGAGAGAGTGGAGGAGATGAAGAGACTTGTCTCTGAGCTCTAGCACACTCCAGCAAGTCCCAGAGTCGTGCTGGGGTCAAGTAGATAGAGGCAAGAGGTGAAATTATCAAAGTAGCCTTGCTGCCACGTATTGCCACTGTGTACCGGTACACCATAGTGGCTGTACCGGTACACCAAGCAGAAAAAGCTGAATTTCGCCAGTTAAATGCACTTTCTTGCATTTAACCCTCCAATCACTCTCTAACTTATTCAAAAACTTATCCAAGTCATTTAGAACATGCAGAATAGTTCTACACTTTATTCCACACACTCGAATTCTGCAATTTGCGAAAGTTCAGTGTATTACAGCAGCCAGAGCTGTTGCGCACAGTGCGACCAGTCTCACTTCGGGGGACCGGTCTCTGGGGGACCGGTCTCTCAGGCAGGGACCAGTTCCCGAAGCCTGCCTTCTCAGGACTTAGCCGATTTTCAGCTTTCCTCAGTTTTCACGCGTACGGGGACCGGTCTCTCCTTCAGGGACCGATCCCCGAGAGCACAAAACCTGCAGAATGCAGATTTTGAATCTTTAAGCTCTCGACGACCTCCAACAATGCACTTTTGCTCATTTTAACATCTTCGGACTTTCCGAAGTGTACCATCCTCGCACTTTGGTCAATTTGACTAAAGTTCGATATTTATTTTTCAAATTCTCGGTATATTACATGACCTAGCCTACAATATGAGAAATGCTCATATTTGGTGATTTATGTTTCGTAAAGTGAAAATTCATACATTTTCATGTTAAATGTATTTATTATGAATTTTAGAATGCTTAACATCCCTATGTCATGTATAATGAATTTTCGGACCTCTATATAGTAGAGAGAGTTGCATGTGAAGCTTGCATTAGCATTGGGCATTCTTATGTTGGACTCGGGACCATGTTTTTACAATGAAAATGAGCATTGCTTCATGCATTTAAACCTATACCCAATTGAGACATAAGGGACTTTAGTAAGCCTTAAGAGGCTTGGGGACTTGTGCTACTTGAGAATGATTGGGCTAATGTCATAAAGGGGCATTGAGATCGGGTTAAATGAGAACCTAGTACTAATGTCATGAGTGGAACATAGAATATGAACTGTGTTTAACTTATAACAAGCTTAAGTGTCATAAAGAGGCACTAAGCATAGTGAGTGTTGGAACATCACCTTGAGACATTGAACTAGATCTTTGGGATGCTAGTAGCTTTGACCACGTTAGAGACATAATGATTGGACACTTGAGACATTGACTATGCTTGCTTGCCATTTGTGCTCATTTGCACATGCTTGTGAGGGTCGCTCCCTACAAGCCGACACTCCGGAGTTGGCCTACGTGACTTATGCTCGCTCGTGCGGTATCGAGAAACCTACGGGGTCGGAAGGGATAGACTCATTCCTAGAGTGAGAATGCTAGAGCTACCACTGACACTTAGGTGGCACAAGCTGGACTACATTTATGTAGGTCCTAGAACATGATGGAAACACTGACATTGAACCGGAAAATGATAATCACTACTAGATAGGCTTAATAGTTGGATTACTTTGACATGCTTATAGCATAGTGTTGAGACATGTAGTATACTTGATAGTTTACTTATTGCATCATAGTATACTTGGTTGCCATGATAGAGCATAATCATCATATATTGATAGAACGGATCATGATACTTACTTGTTGCCATTTTGGGACATATTTCTCATGCATTGGACATACTTCCTTATGATAGAGTAGATGTACAACACATTGACATCATAATGCTTATGATATAGTAATCTTAGTAAACATATATACTTTCATACCGCAGTTATCATTATTATTATTGTTGCTTATCGTACTTACCCTTTTCTTTTGGGGCCTAGTGGTGCATTGAGCTGAGGTCAGTAATTGCCCACTGGGAACTATAAATTATAGTTCTTGCGCCCTTTGTTCCATGTTTTTATTTCAGAGACTTCCACGCCGGGAGAGGCTAGGGATCGCGGAAAGGGTATCGACTCGGGATAGCGATCGTTGCCGAGGGATCGTTCGATAGGTGATCTATCTCTCGTTGTTTTCTTTTTGTGAGAGGTTGAGAGTTGTACCCTGTATAGAGACCATCCCATTTTGGTTACTGGAGAGGATTATTTGTATAACTCTATGTTTTACCTTTATTGTTCAGTTATGCTTTATTTACTTTTGTTATAGATGATAGATGCATACTTGCTTTGATATCGCTAGTTGTAGATTATCCTTGGCTTTATTTTCCGCTGTTGTTGTAGACGCCTTATATGTGTAGACATATGGTGGGTCTGGGCGCGCTACCGGGAGGGCCTCCGCCGGTCCCGGGGTGTGACACTATTGTTAAATAATTATTATGAAGAGTTTGTAATACTTGATGTAATAGAACGTTGTATTGTATGCAACTCTGTTTGTATGTCGCAGAGTTCTACAAAATCGTGTAATCTGTTTAAAAGAAATGTATTTCTTGTTCACAGATTAATGGACTGCTTAAGAATTTGTTACACTATTTACCAGTTACACTATTTACCTAATAATGTAGCACTATTTTCATTATAGTAAAACTCTATTTTGGATTTATTTGCACTTATTATGTTCATGTTATCACAAAAACTGAGAAAAATTTGTGGTGCATATGTTACAGTTACAAGCTTTGCGGAGAATCTTGCATTCTTTTGATCATTGTTACACCATTTAAAGACTTCGTTAACTTTTAATTTCATGTAATCACAAATTTGAGAGAATAGTTTACACTGCTGAAGCTCTCGTTGCATCATTTCCTCTAACCATTGTACTATTATTTCGACTTTATGCACGCTTAAAGAGATTTCACACTATTATCTTCTTTAATCATTCAGGCGTTATTTCGCACCTCTCGAACGTACCATTACAAGCTTAGTAGTACTCTTTTTCAAATCATTGAACTGGTATAAATAAAGTATTGCACCCTTACAAGTTTAGTTACACTCTTTTCCCAACTATTGTATTGTTATTACCGCCGTATTGAACTCTTACAAGCTTCGTTGCACCCTTTTTAAATCTATTGTTCTGCCATGCCGCCGCTTCTCCTTCATTTGAGAGGATTGCTGTAAGGTATCGGACTTCTAAAACCATGAAGTTACGGTGTACATTTGGTTGGAAGACCATTTGAAAGGTTCCGGTGAAGTTCGGTGAGGTCCGGAAGCATTCGGGCGTTTCGGTGCGCGTAGGCGCTAAAACGGAGCTGAAAGGCCATGTTGGGCCATGAGCTAAATCCGGCATTAGCGTGGATGAAAAGATGATGAAAACATGCTCGAAAACATGTTTGAAGAGTCTCGGTTCGATTTGAAACAAATCGGAGGTCAAACGAGCGAAAACGGGCGAAAACGGAGAAGAAACGGTGAAAGAGGCTGAAATTTGGCTAAGTCCTTGAGGGAGACATAAGGGACTTTAGTAAGCCTTAAGAGGCTTGGGGACTTGTGCTACTTGAGAATGATTGGGCTAATGTCATAAAGGGGCATTGAGCTCGGGTTAAATGAGAACCTAGTACTAATGTCATGAGTGGAACATAGAATATGAACTGTGTTTAACTTATAACAAGCTTAAGTGTCATAAAGAGGCACTAAGCATAGTGAGTGTTGGAACATCACCTTGAGACATTGAACTAGATCTTTAGAATGCTAGTAGCTTTGACCATGTTAGAGACATGATGATTGGACACTTGAGACATTGACTACGCTTGCTTGCCATTTGTGCTCATTTGCACATGCTTGTGAGGGTCGCTCCCTACAAGTTGACACTCCGAAGTTAGCCTACGTGACTTATGCTCGCTCGTGCGGTATCGAGAAACCTACGGGGTCGGGAGGGATAGACTCATTCCTAAAGTGGGAATGCTGGAGCTACCACTGACACTTAGGTGGCACAAGCTGGACTACATTTATGTAGGTCCTAAAACATGATGGAAACACTGACATTGAACCGGGAAATGATAATCACTACTAGATAGGCTTAGTAGTTGAATTACTTTGACATGCTTATAGCATAGTGTTGAGATATATAGTATACTTGATAGTTTACTTTTTGCATCATAGTATACTTGGTTGCCATGATAGAGCATAATCATCATATATTGATAGAACGGATCATGATACTTACTTGTTGCCATTTTGGGACATATTTCTCATGCATTGGACATACTTCCTTATGATAGAGTAGATGTACAACACATTGACATCATAATGCTTATGATATAGTAATCTTAGTAAACATACATGCTTTCATACCGTAGTTATCATTATTATTATTGTTGCTTATCGTACTTACCCTTTTCTTTTGGGGCCTAGTGGTGCATTGAGCTGAGGTCAGTAATTGCCTACTGGGAACTATAAATTATAATTCTCGCGCCCTTTGTTCCATGTTTTTATTTCAGAGACTTCCATGCTGGGAGAGGCTAGGGACCGTGGAAAGGGTATCGACTCGGGATAGCGATCGTTGTCGAGGGATCGTTCGATAGGTGGTCTATCTCTCGTTGTTTTCTTTTTGTGAGAGGTTGAGAGTTGTACCCTGTATAGAGACCATCCCATTTTGGTTACTGGAGAGGATTATTTGTATAACTCTATGTTTTATCTTTATTGTTTAGTTATGCTTTATTTACTTTTGTTATAGATGATAGATGCATACTTGCTTTGATATCGCTAGTTGTAGATTATCCTTGGCTTTATTTTTCGCTGTTGTTGTAGAAGCCTTATATGTGTAGACATATGGCGGATCTGGGCGCGCTACCGGGAGGGCCTCCGCCGGTCCCGGGGCGTGACACTATTGTTAAATAATTATTATGAAGAGTTTGTAATACTTGATGTAATAGAACGTTGTATTGTGTGCAACTCTGTTTGTATGTCGCAGAGTACTACAAAATCGTGTAATCTGTTTAAAAGAAATGTATTTCTTGTTCACAGATTAATGGACTGCTTAAGAATTTGTTACACTATTTACCATTTACACTATTTACCTAATAATGTAGCACTGTTTTCATTATAGTAAAACTCTATTTTGGATTTATTTGCACTATTATGTTCATGTTATCACAAAAACTGAGAAAAATTTGCGGTGCATATGTTACAGTTACAAGTTTTGTGGAGAATCTTGCATTCTTTTGATCATTGTTACACCACTTAAAGACTTCGTTAACTTTTAATTTCATGTAATCACAAATTTGGGAGAATAGTTTACACTGCTGAAGCTCTCGTTGCATCATTTCCTCTAACCATTGTACTATTATTTCGACTTTATGCACGCTTAAAGAGATTTCACACTATTATCTTCTTTAATCATTCAGGCGTTATTTCGCACCTCTCGAACGTACCATTACAAGCTTAGTAGTACTCTTTTTCAAATTATTGAACTGGTATAAATAAAGTATTGCACCCTTACAAGTTTAGTTACACTCTTTTCCCAACTATTGTACTGTTATTACCGCCGTATTGAACTCTTACAAGCTTCGTTGGACCCTTTTTAAATCTATTGTTCTGCCATGCCGCCACTTCTCCTTCATTTGAGAGGATTGCCGTCCATTTGCACAATTACTTTTCATTATATTAAGAAATAAAGAAAAATTTTGACTTGTTATGACCTCATTGCACTAATTGCGTTAAAAGATTGAAAAGGTTGCAGCATTCCTTCAAACCATTGCACAACATAGGAATATGTTACACCACTTTGATCCTTGTTTCGCACTACTACGATCGCAGTACTATACATACAGAAAATAATATGAAATTTTTTTTACACGGTTAAAACTAACTATTGTACAAATTAGCTGGATTTACATGCGGAACAACCTGCTCCCTTCAGTTGCAGATCCTAAAGCCATGTAACTCGCCATGCTTATTCCACTAAATTCCCTATGCTTTCTACAGTTTCGATAGAAAAATGCCTGGCTGCCTTGCAAGGGAGCGGGAAGTTTTCTTCGTGAGTGAGCAGATTGAAGGCGAGCGTCGCTGATCTGCTTTGAACTATTAGCTTCAGATTATATTAACAAATAAAGGAAGAAAAATTTTTTACTGGTTATGGAGAGATTGCACTGGAGCGAGCCTTGTGGTGCACTGTTAGAAGGATTGTTGCACCATTTCTCTATGCGTTGCTCTTTCGCGTTGCACTATTATCCCTATTGCGGGGCGTGCATATTTTTCATTTTGCCCCAAAAATTTTATTAAAGTCTTAAAGCCGAATAGCAAACAGTGGGGCAGGTGAATAGCGGGGCGGATATGGTCCGGATTTCGAAAAAGAGCGAGGTTGCGTAAAGCGGAAGGGGCGCATTTAATGCCCGCGAGGCCCATATGGCAGGGTATACGTATGTCGAGGAATATGCCGGAGGCTTTTGTATACGAGGGGCATTTTGGTCAGGCGGCGGAAAAAGCGGACCGAATATGCAGAAAAGAAAAATGTGGCCCGGTTTTGCAAAAGCCCAAAATAAGTGGATTTTTTATGCAAATTGGCCTATATATATATATATATATATATATATATATATATATATATATATATATATATATATATATATAATGTCATTTAGAAATAATTATAATCTATTTGCTTTCTTTTGAATTACAATCTTGATTATTTATGTTATACGGGCGCGGTCACGCCCGAGCGGGAGCAGGCGCGAGCAAGCAGGAGCAAAAGCGGGCCCGGGGCAGGTGCGGACGCGGCGCGCACGCGGGAGCGTGGGGGAAGGAGTTTGGCGGAGTTATTTTTTTTCCCCTTCTCTCTCTTTACATATAGAGAAAAAGATTTTAGAGATTTTTTTAATTTTAACTTAATTTTGACTTTAATATAAGGTATTTAAATTTAGATATTTAATTTTTAATTATAGATTTTGAATTAGAAATTGAATTAAAATATAAGTTCAATCAAGCATTCTAAATTTGATATATAAATTAAAATTTTAAATTGATTATAAGTTTAAATTTGAATCAAATCAAAATTTAGTTTTATATTTGAATTGTCCACTCAATTTTACATTTTAATTTTTTTTGGAAACGTACATTTAAAATTTTTGCTTATTATTTCAACATTTTAATGTAAATTTATAATATATAATTTTTCGTTCAAATTTAAATTATAAATTCAATTTTATGTTTTAAGGTGCAAGCTCAATTTTTAATTATTTTTATTTTCTATTTGAATTTGAATTTTATTTTAATTATTGAATGAGAGAGTGAAAAATAGTGAGAGTGAGATATAGATCTAGAGAGAGTGTGAGATAGAACATAGAGGGAGGGGGGAACGTACCATGGTATGGGTGACTTTTTATGTCCATATATTCATGAATCTGTACATGTATATCAATATTGTTCTTTTAATGAGCCAAATGACTGATTCTTTTCTTTGTAGGAGAGCCAAATGATTGATTTTTTTTTTCCTATAGGAATGTGTTGCGAACCTTTGTAGGTGTAGGCTAATATCCACAAACAAATATGCAAGTTTGTTTTTGTTTGTTTAATTATTGGTACTCATTTTATTCTGGAAACTGCAAATCCTGTTGGTAACTTAATATAAATTATATATATTGTAGTACACTGAACTGGCGCAAACTGCGAAGTTCGAGTGTGGGGATGACAATGGGAACTATCCTACATGTTTTAAAGAGTTTAAAGATGTTTACGGACAAGTTTGGGAGTGATTGAAATGTTGAAGGCGAGAAAATGCATTGCAATTTCGAAATCTGCATTTTTTGCATTGGTGTACCAGTACAAACATAATGCTGTACCGATACAACAAGCAGCAGTGGCAGCTGGTGCATGGCAACAGGGATAATTTGGTCTTTTGGGCTTTTGTGCTTATCCCCTTAGGTCTCAGCTCGACCCCTGAAGCTACCCAAGGGTGCTGGGAGTTCAGAAGAAGGGTTTGGCTTATCTTTTTCCCTCTCTCTCTCTAGGAATTTCTCTCTCTACAAGGAATCGAGGGTTTAAGCTGGATTCTACTCTTTGCTTGATGTTGGTTGGCAGGGAGTGTCTTGGAGCTACTGTTGAAGGAGTTTTAAGGAGTATTTCACAGCCTTGAACACTGATATAGCTGGTTGAGGTTTTGGAGAGGTAATATTACTTAACTACTCACTGATTTGAGGCATAGTAATGGATTTATGAAGTAATTGGGTTCTTTTGTTACTAGCTGGTTGGGGAGAGTTTTCAGCAACTGTAGAAGCCAGGTTTTGAGATTATTTTCTACCCTAACTCAAGAGAAAAGCTGGAATTAAACCTGGAGTAGGTGATTAGCTAAGTATTGACCTTACGGTGATGCTCTAATAGATTGTTGGAAGAATAGTAATGCTATTTTTCTCGTTCTGTTTCTGCAGCTTGGCAGCTCACATAGTGCTGAATACTTGGCAGTGGTGGGCTGGATTGAAGATATTTCAATCAGCAGGAAGCCGAGATACAAGTGAGAAATCTATATAAGTAAAATAGAGCCTCAATTACGAATTACTAATGCTATTCTTGAATATTGTTCGCAGCAGATTTGCGACAGATCGTCGAATGGTTCTTAGCTGATATCCGAGAGCTTTCGAAGGTTCAATTTGATGTAATAACTTGAACCAAAATAGGGATTCAAGCTATAGCATTGTGCAAGGTAAGAACCTTGCCGAAATTGGAAGTTTGGGTACTAATTTCTATGCAGTTTTGTAGTGAGTTTTACAGCAGGATTGAGACCAGTTGAGCTGAATTTTTAGGACTTATTTAAACAGAATCGAGCCGATCTGGAGCTGCTTCAACTTGGATTGAAGTAGAGGTTATAAACCTAGGTGAGAATTTAGTCCCTATTGTGTGCTTATATGAGATTTTGGTTATAGGATTATAAATTCAGCTTATAGCTGATTTTTGACTTGTGTTAGGGGACTTAGAAGCTTTGGACTTCACACTATTACTAATCCAATCAGAGCTTCAACTAATAGGTGGGTTTGACCTAACCAGAGCAAGTGAAACTCCCCTATGTTCTATATGTTACTATAAAATTGGTACATTGGTACACTTTTATGATTATGTGATTGATAAAGGACTTAAAACTCATCATCATAATGTTTGACATATTTGAAATGAAATCTCTATGAAGTAGAGAACACTCATGCATAAAAATACTTATGTTATGTTTAGTTCAGTTGAATAACTAAGGGACACATCTTTTATGCTCCTATAAAGTAGAGAATATTGACATTTCTCGTGACTATTTGGATAGTACTCCTTGTGACTATTTTGATAGTATCTTGATAGTGGAAAGTTTCTAATGCCATATGTGGATTATCATTGCTTTCTTGTGCTTACTAATCTAGTGGATACTAGCTATTGCCATTGTTTATTATATTGAGAATTCCGATGAATAGATCGAGAGTGAGAATATAGTATACTATGACATGATGTTTGAGACATATTGGACTATGGACTTTGCTTGCTTGCCATTGTGCTCATTCGCATACGCTTCTGAGGGTAGCTCCCTACAAGCCGGCACTCCGGGGTTGGCCTACGCGACAGATGCTCGCCCGTGCGGGATTGGGTGTCGAAGTGGATTGCCGTGGGGAGTGCATACTACCACGGGGCCATTAGGCGCGGCGCAATCTGGACTACCTTGTGTAGGTCCTTATGAATGAAATTAAAGTTCTAAATGACAGATGATAATAATGATTGATTACCAGTTATAGTGTACCGTATTTACTTACACGTTCATGCTTACAGTAATTGCTATGCTTTTTTTATTCAGTTGATTCATTACTGTAGAAAGTACAATTACATGTTGATTACATGTTCGTCGAGGCTGGCGGCTTACCCACTGTAGAAAGTACAATTTCATTTAGTACATCATGAGCCTAGTGGTGTAATTCGTCGAGGCTGGCGGCTTACCCACTGGGAACTATTGTTTAATAGTTCTCACGCCCTTGTTATTGTTGTTTTTACAGAGCCACCTACAGGAGAGGCTAGGGATCGCAGCAAAGGAGTCGCGTCTAGCTAGACCTAGCTTGCGGTTTTACTAGGTGATCACCTTGCTACTCGTGCTACGGTCGAGGGTGATGTACCCGTGTATAGAGAGACTGCCATTGTACATGTATTTTGAGTAGCCCTGTGATGTATATGAATAGGCGAACCGGGGATTATACTTTTATATTTCTCTACGATGTGAGATTTTGGGTTGTGTACTTTTTGTTGATAGTATTATTGACTTATAGTTTGCTATGATATCGGGATAGGATTCTTTTATGTTTTTCTCCTATCGACATGTTCTTTTTGTATACGCCTTATATACTGCAGATGTATGGCGGGTCTGTACACGTGCCGGATATGCTTGCGCTGGTACCCGGGCGTGACATATATACTTGGAGTTAGATATATTTTAATTGGTTTATATGCATGCCGTATTGGTGATTCTCCTGTCATGCTTGCCAAACCTCAAACTTTTATGAATACAAGTGGCGAATCTGTAAGTAGATGCCTGTAACCCATCTAAATTATGTACAAATATCTGAAACAATTCTTATTATAGTTCTATTCTAGTTTTATGATGCAAATTAGAACTTCTTCATGTAGGTTGGTTCGCTGGTTTCATATTATAAGGTACCACTGAATCAAGTACTTCTGGTATATATATCATATTGTTATTATGCAACTATTGATGTTTCATTCTTACCATTAGTTTTTGATAGATTTTAGTTCTGTTATGTTGCAGATATATGATGACTTGAATTTACCTTTTACAAAGTTGCGGCTACTATAAAATGTTGAAACTTAAATTTTAAATTTTAACATTTGAAATTAAAATTTCACAATTTAAAATTTAACATTTGAATTTTTTAAATTCAAATTGTAATTTAATATTTAAAATATTAAATTTTGAAATTTAAAATTTAAAATTTAAAACTTAAAATTTAAAATTGTATATTTTTTCTTAATTACTAAAACTAAATTTTAAAATTTGTCTGTTTTAAATTTTAAATTTTAGTTTCTAAATTGTAGATTTTAAATTTTATATTCATATTATAAAGTTTAAAATTTTAAAAATTATATATATTAATTAACTAAATATATTATGGAATGTCAAATTACCTAGCTGAATTTCTAAGAATTCAAAACTACAGCGAATTATTCGATGCACATAAAAGTTTAGAATTAGAAAGATCAGGAATCAACAAAACTCTATCTAAAATCATATATTCAAAATATATAAATTAAATTAAGATAAAATATATTTTTAAATTTAAATGTTCAAAATATTAATTTTAAATTTTAAAATTTAAATAAAAGGGTGTTAAAAATTTTAGATTTTAAATAAATTGTATAAGTTTTCCGCCGCGAGGTGCGGGCCTGCACTAGTCCACCATGAAAGTTCGGGAACTCAAAAATCACACGCGGCTCTAGGTTTGAGAGCGAAATGATACGGTTGATCCGGTGGGACTTTAAAATCCCCTCCCCGTCCGTCGACTCTCCGGTGTCGACACGCCCTCTCTTTTTTCCTGTCCTTCCTCGCCGCCCAGCTGTTAAAACCAGATCTAACCAGTTAACCGAAACATATTACACCTCTGACCGCCACCACCAATGATCCGCTGCGTTTCCCTACTTCTAAGCTCATCTCCCCACATCTACCTCGCCAAAACCCTAATCCTCAACCCGTGCATATCCCTCCGCAGCTACTCTTCGTCGTCGTTTCCCTCTTCGTTGGCTTCGAGCCCTAGCCTCTCGATATGGCGGCGGAAGAAGGACATGGGGAAGGAGGGGCTCTTCGTGGTGCAGCAGCTGAAGCGCCTTGCTGCCTCCTCCCATGGCGGGGCAAGGCTTGAGCAATTCATGCGATCCCACGTCTCCCGCCTCCTCCGCACCGATCTCCTTGCCGTCCTTGCCGAGTTCCAGCGCCAGGATAACGTCCCGCTCTCCATGAAGGTTAGAATCCCATCGGCATATCAAGCTTTTCCTAAAATCTTTCGATTCTCTGGCAAATTTTCGTTTATTTATGTCAAAGTTGGATTTTGTTCTATGAATATGTAGGATTGAGAGTCCTTATCTTACGAAGGTTATATGGTATAGTACTCGGAAAGAATTTGTCAGGTTATTTCTAGAGATTACGAAGGTTATATGGTATAGTTGTGGTTTACTGTCGACTAAAGCGGTATAACTTCTTACAGATTGTTCAATTTTATATAATGCTTGCCATTTTATCTGGGTGGAATTATTTTAGGAGCTTGACATGCAGTAACTGTATCTCACCTTCTCTTGTATTTAAATAAGCAAAATGATATAGATAACAGGGGTAATAATTTATAGGGGATAGTGGATAGTTTCATCTATAGCATATTTTGGCGTGTTTTCTAAGGTAGGATGCAATGTTACCTCCACAGGCTTGATTTGATGGTGCTTTTCTGAGGTAATCTAGTCTGATTGATTAGAATTGAGATGATTTTTCTGAGTATTTAAATGTTTGCACTTTGTTATTATGCTCTTGTTTGTTGAGAAGCAATTCTTTTCGGTAGGAGTATTGATATAAGTTGGGGAAAAAGAGATCGAGAAAACTTCTTGACTGTGTATACGACATTGTCAACTTATCTGTTATCCTTATTAAATGACCGAGTAGTTTTTCTTGAATCCTGCATTGGATTATTATATAGTGTTCTCAAGCACTCCAAGACCTTGTTTGGATGCATGATTAAAAAACTCCATGGAGTTTAGAAACTGTGGTATAGGTCTGAAGAAAATAGGAAATCTTTTAGCTCTATAGGATTTAACAGTTTCATTTTATTTCGATAATATTGTACAATTCCATAGGATTTCTAACAACATTAAAAAACTAGCCGTTAGAGAGTTCAAATATAAAAAACCAGCTATTAGATGGCTCCAAATTCTGAAACTAAACTATTAAAATATCTCAAATATAAAAAGAAGTTTCTAATTCTAAAAATTATGCCATTAAACTAGCCATTACAAATATCTTAGCCCATCCAAAGTCTATTTAAAGGCATCATGTTCCTAGGAGCACATGACTAGCATTTCTTACATTCTCTTCTCTATATCTCCATTACTGTAAATTATGGATGACAACGATTTCACACTTTATCTTTTGAGGAGAAGTGAAGAAGAGGATTTTGACTTCATGAACTTCGTTCTTCCAATGATGAATATATACCTACCTTCTATGGGTATGTGTTGTTGTCAAGAAGTGACACAGGTCACAATTCAATAGGGTTTGCACGATGTCAATACATCCTTATGCATTTACTAGATTTATTATGAATACATATCACTATATCCTATGTTCCGCTACACGTTCACTAGCATATACACCCGAACTTTCACGTATGCTGTAAGGTGGCATGTAGTTCCAATTAGATGAAAATTTGAAGACTTCTATTAGCTATCTGTATAATATAAGCTTGTTTATATTGATTGAACAGTTCAACATAGCAACATTTAAACCATTGTGAATTATGACCACATATATTGATCATTAAAGCTTTAGAGGTGTATTCTTTGCAATATTAATCATCTAGCTTGAAGGTTTAAATAAACTGATCACGTACATAAACATATAACACCTATTAGTAGTCTCTAATAGACATTAATTTTTTTTAAAAAAATTACTGTGCCTTATTTCTCCCACAAATTAGAAGAAAGATAAATTTTTAGTTTAATCACTAGTGTGAATATACGAATCGCATTAGATGTCCTTTCGCTCCGTTAGGAAACAGTAAGGAAGTGAATCCTCGAAATCCGAGAGTTGGACTTTGTCCAGGATCGACTACTAGTCGTATGGGTTGGCTTCGGAAAGGCCGGAGTGGCACTAAACCCAAAAAGTGCTTTGGAGTCGAGTCCACGAGAGCAAATAGTGCGAAATCTGCACTTGGCAGATTCTGCTCTCGGGGACCGGTCCCTGGGAGTGGGGACCGGTTTCCGTAAGCATGGAAAATGAGCATAGAGGGGTTTACACAAGTCTGCTCTCGGGGACCGGTCCTTGGCAGGGAAGGACCGGTCCCTGTAGCTGATGGTTGCGGTGGATGCGTGATGCAACCGGTCCTAGGCTAGAGGGACCGGTCCTCGTACGCGAAACCAGCGAGACAGAGGAAAATTTGGCTAAGTCCCGAGAGGTTAGCTCTCGGGAATCGGTCTCTCAGGCAAGGACCGGTCCTCCACGGTCCGGTCTCTCGGGTAGGGACCGGTTCCCGTACGCATAGAGGCTGGCAGAGGAGCTCTGCCTGCATGGACTGCTCTCGGGGACCGGTCCTCCTGATGAGGGATCGGTCCTTCCGCGCGAAAAATGCCCAGGCAGACTGGGTTGAGAAAAGCAAAGTTGAGGGGCTTAGTAGCAATTGTTATATTAGTTGAGGGGTATAGAGGGGCTGAGCCCTCTCCTCTCTCTCATTCTCACCCCTCACTCTCTCTCTCTAAACTCTCTCTCTCTTTTTTGAGCAAGGTAGAAGGAGAAGAAGAAGAGGAAGAAGAAGAAGGAAAGAAAGGTGGAGAAGAAGAAGGAGATCAAGGAGAAAGCCTTGGACACCTTCACCTCCCTCTCCTCTCCCCTTTGGTGTAGCTTAAGAGGTAAGCTACTAAACCCTAACATGTAGAACTTAGGGTTTTTGGGTTTTTGGTTTATGAGTTGAGGTCAAATGGACCTCTAGCACCATTAATGGTGGAATAAAGCTAGAAGCTAGGATTCTATAGTGCTAATTGCAAGATGTGAACGTTAGGGCAACCAAATTGGGGTTTTTGGAAATAATGAGGATTGAACACATTTAGTAGCTTGTAAACCTAATTGATAGGTAACGAAACGTGTGGGCGAAGTCGGATTGAGCATCCGACAAGCGGTCGTGAAGTTATCGGCAAAATAAGCCCAATTGGGCTTCGTTCCCTCCAAAGGGGCGGAGATCGTGTCGTTTGAAGTGCCGAGAAGCACTCCTAGAACCTCTACATCGAGAAAAGGTGGGGGGTGTCATCCCGAAGCAACCGAGCTCTTTTCTATGTCTTAGAAATACATGATTTTCATCTATTTAATGTTGTATTGTAGGATTGCATTGTAGTACTTTTTCCTTATGCTTCTAAATGTTAACCTAGTGTGCATAGAATACTTGGTGAAATGAATAGGTAAGAATTTGGTTGGAACATGGATCCTATAGTGCTAAAGGAAAGAGATGAACACGATGGTTGTTTGGTGTCATAACGAGTGTCATAACGAGTGGCATACAATGGATAAATGAACAAAACGAGTGGCATTAATGTAGTGTACTTGACACTAGAGGTTTGTGAACTTAGGGGTAGGTGGATCCCCTAGTAAATGACTCGTGGACAATAAACTTAGTATAGCTAAGTACTTATGCATGAATGTCGGAATAGATGAGTTCCGAGAGATGTTGGCCCTAGTTCGTAGGGTATCCTCACGTGGAGAGGATAGATCAAGCTCACGGTCTGTTATTGGGGTGGTATAGCCATCCAGGGTGGTATAGCCATCCGTGTCGTCGAATACTCCGGAATGTCGGGCAATCGGGACTGCAGACAGTCCCGGGTTCGGGGGCACATGGAGTTCCCTTACCCTATGGGATGGATATGTGAGGCGTAGGCAAACCCAAGGGTTTCGCCACAGATTGGGTAAATGAAAAGTTAATACGGTCATTGAACATTGCTTATCGAACATGGATCGAATTTGTTAGCATGATAGTACACTTTTACTATATGATGCATGCATTCATTACACATGATTATGGGCATAATAGCATAGCTTTCCTATTATATCTTACAATTTTGATATATATATATATATATATCTATCTATCTATCTATCTCGTTGTTATTTGTGCCCACTTGGACCTAGTGGGGAGATCGGCGGAGTCGGCGACCGAGCCCACTGGAAACTATGGAAGATAGTTCTCACCCCACTCTATTTCCAGGGCTAGGTACATGTTTGCCGAGCGAGGACTGCGGCAAGGGCATCGCGCCCGACTAGTGAGTATTATTGGTAGAGTAGTAGCTTTTCTTTTGCATTAGCACACCTATATATTTGAGAGAGATTCATGTAGGTGAGGATTTTGGAGAGCTATGTACTTGATGAACATGTGTTCATTTTGGGGAAAAAAGAATGTAATTGTATAAAGAATGCAAATGTGATGTAATAGTTAGTAAAGTTCTCTCTTTATTTCACTTGTGTATTTTGTGGATTACTTGCTCTTTGTTGTTGGCACTGTTTGTGCCCTGTGATTGTGTATGTATGAATTTAATTTTCCTGGGTAAATTCTTGTACATGATCAAGTTGTGAGCCTTGGGCGGGTAGGGGAGTTGCTGCCCGTTCGTCGTCCGTCTGGCGCGCTCGAACCGTGCCAAATTGGTAGGGGTTTCGGGGCGGGGACGTGACAGCGTTGGTATCAGAGCCTTAAGAGCAAGTAGAGAGAGAAAGTCTAGGATGACCTAGGAGACCCTAGGTTGGTAAACCCTAAGGTTATAGGTGCGTGAGTGGAACGTGAACCTATACGGTGGCGGAAGTAATTCGATTGGGTCGATGTTGGTGATGTCTCTAGTAGTTGCTAGAGATGGATTCAAACGGTATTAGTTCTTGACTTGAGGTGGTTATGTCGGCGACCGACGACATAATACCAAGAGTCTAGAATGAGTACACTTGTGTGCTTCCGCTCGATTTTATTGTTGAGTCGTTATGTGTCGTAAATACGACTAAGCGAACGGGTTAAGATAATTAACCGTACTATTGCGTTTCAGGAGCTAATGGCACTAAGGGGATGCCCGAGTACGAGATCTACTCTGGCACCGCCTCCTGAGGTGCCCGAGCAGACTGAACCGAACGAGATGGATCGGTTGCAGGCGCAAGTGACCGCATTGACCGATGTGGTGCAGCGCCAGAAGACCCGATTCGAGCGGCTCCAGGAGCTTTTGGATCGGCAGGTTGCTGTGGCGGCCGCGAAGGTGACCGAAGGCGGTGGCCCGCCCGCACCCTCGGTGCGCGTACCTGAAGCGGCTGAGGGTAAAGGTATTGCGGCGGTTCCGGTGACGGCACGTCCACCGCGCGCAATTGTTCCTCAGGCGGCGTCGGGATCGGCGATACCCGATGTGACGGCCGAAGACGTGGAAGGAGAGCGCGCGTTGGCGGCTCTTATCAAGTTCAAGAAGTTCAACCCGCCCATCTTAGAGGGGGAGGTGGAGCCGGCAATGGTCGAGTCTTGGATCGACTCGGTGGAGACTCTCTTTGAAGATCTGCGTACTTTGGAGAGAGATAGGGTGTATCTCGCCACCCACTGCTTGGAGAAAGCGGCTAAGGTCTGGTGGAAGCGCGTCAACGGGATCGGCTTCCCAGCCTTCCTCCGATGCTGTGGGAGGAATTCAAGAGGGCGATGTTCGCCAATTATTTTCTCAACACATTGAAGCGGAAGCTCCAGGAGAAGTTCCGCAAGTTGGAGCAGGGGGACCGCTCAGTGGCAGAGTATGAGCAGGAGTTCTCCCATATCATTGACTGTGTCCCAGATGTTGTGAGAGATGACCGGGACCGGGCCGATTGGTTCTTGCGAGGACTTAGGCCGGGGATTTACAAGGCCGTGCAGATACTTAAGCTCACGACCTTCGTGGAGGTCTTCGACCGAGCACTCTGGGCGGAGCACGGTGACGCCCATGTTCGGGAGAAGCGCGAGATGTTGGCCGAGTCTAAGGATAAAGGCAAAAAGCGTCAAGGCGGCGGCTCGGGGAGACAAACACGTTCCAAGAAGCCCCCGAAGTATCCGCGGACTCAGCCAAAGGGCAGTGGAGCGCGACGGTGTGTAATATGTGGTGGAGACCACCCGGTGTCGCGTTGTGAGCAGCGCCAAGGCAAGTGTTACAAGTGCGGGCAACCGGGGCACTTCATACGGGATTGCCCGGGAGGAGAAGCCTCACCTGCCCCATCCACTGCATCGGCGCCGGTGATTCCGGCCCACTATGGAGGAGTTCCACCGACGGCTGTGACGGCGGGACGTGCGATGATGCCGCGCTAGCCCGAGATGGCGCGATCGGCCTCGAGCGGACGTGTATTCGCAACTCAGGTCCAAGCCGAGGAGCCTGCGGAGGGGGAGGAGCATCGCCTTGTGGCAGGTATGGTTCTGATTAACGGAATTCGCTCTAGGGCTATGTTTGATACTGGTGCCACACATTCATTCATCAGTAAATCATTCGCACACATGCATGACATACTCATAGAGGCGAGTGACAAGTGGCGAGTTGAGAGCCCTGGGTCGACGTTTAACACCTACACGGAATGCTCATCGTGTCCAGTACAAGTAGGCGACTGGATAATGCCCATTAGGATGCTAGAGCTAAAGAACCTTAAAGAGTTCGATGTCATACTGGGCATAGACTGGCTCTCGCTGTATCACGCAACGATCGACTGCAAGAGCAGAGTGATTACGTTTCGTGAGCCAGGACAGAAGGAGTTCACTTATCGGGCTTGTCAGAGCTCGTGCTTCGTCGCGACGGTGTCGGCGACGAGAGCAAGAAAGTTGGTCAACAGCGGTTGCGTAGTGTTCTTGGCAACTGTTGTAGAAATGGATCGAGTGGCTCCGACCTTGGAGGAGTTATCGGTGGCGCGGGAGTTCCCGGATGTGTTCCTTGCGGAGTTGCCGAGGGTACCACCCGATCGGGAGATCGAGTTCGTCATAGACTTGATTCTCGGTACCGCACCGATTTCGAAGGCTACGTACCGAGCCGGAGGAACTGAAGGAGTTGAGGACCAGTTGCAAGATCTTCTCGACAAACAGTTTATCCGGCCAAGTGTATCACCGTGGGGAACTTGTCAGGCCTCGGGACCTGGCCGAGGCCCGCCCGGTGCGTGCCAAGACCCGTCATATGCATGTACATATAAGGCGTCTACAACAAAGAGTTATAAAAGATAAGAGTGAACAATAACTACGATATCAGAGCAAGTATAACAACTAACATTATCAACAAAAGCGGAAGAAAAGAACTACTCAACTAAAGTAAAGCATAAGGTAATACAATATCTGTCACGTCCCGGGACCGATACCAATTTGGCCCGACCCGAGCACGTCAAACAGACGCCGAACGGACAGAGTTTCCCCTATCCGCCCAAGGCTCATCACATATACATTTTCATCAATAGAGAAAAGCACTAGCGGAAACATACACAAACGGCTTACACGAGGGTAAGCAATAGCCACGAGTGAAAGAAAAAGGAAACTAAACATTCACTTGTACTATGATTCATTTTTGATCATATACATTGCATTCATCTTGTTCATTTTCGAATTCCTTACATTTCATTTCATCATTTCTTTCTTACATCACATTTACCTCAAAATACACATTACATTCTTTTCTTTACATCATTTACCATCATGTACAAAAGATGATCATAGGGTACTTTACTACAAAATGAAACCCAACTTTGGTGGCCTCTGACTAAGGCTGCGATACCTTACCTCGGTATCGGGCCTAGGCCCGCTCTGTGGAAATAGTGGCGGTGCAACTACAACAAAGTTCACAGTGGTGTTCGGCCTCAACATTCACCGACTTTCCACTAGGAGTAACTCAGGGCATAATAGAAAGATAAGCCTGCATATAATGTTAACAATCTATACATGATCGACTTAATATGCTCTGAACAATAACAGCCAAGGAATTATGCTCAACATTAAATAATGCATGATTATGCAATTCTTGTTCTTTTCACGTTTACTCTGTTTTTTTTGGATCTTTCCTCTTGTGTGTTCTATTCTTTATCTTCTTTAATCTCAAAGGCCTAACCCGGGGTTTGCCAGCATATAACTTGTCCACATTAAAGTCCATCATCGCGAGGAACTCAACCCGTCTAGGACCGTCTTCGGGTTTACTCCAACCGTGATGCATAACTCCGGATGCGACGCCCTAGGGGGAGCGAGACCGCGCCTCAGAGCCGGAACTGCGCCATAGCAAGTATGATACATAATCCTTAACTCAAAAGGAATTAACAATATTCAATCTTGACTTTACACTACTACTAGTGTCTTTTCATACTTTTGTTGCCAATAACATGCGAACACATTCTTTCAATTACTTTATTTTTGGCTCCTCTTAGCACTTTGATTTCTTTATTCCCAGCATTTACTTTAACTTTTAAGCTTGTCCTTTTTCATCTCTTTAACATTTAATTGGCTCTTTACATCACACTATCTTCGGTGTCATTTACTGTTAACTTTATCGAATTGCCACTCGATCTATGTCATTTGTGTCACTCTGTCTTCAGTTGCTCATTTTGGTTGCTCACTTATTTCTTCATGATACAAGGGATTTCGACGTTTACATATCTCGATCATCTATTATGGCAAGTTGTAACTCACATATCATGTATCATTATATTATTTCACTCATTCTTACCTAAATGCATTGCAACAATATATAACATGCTCAGAATGACCACATTGGCATAGAGAGAGTTAATGAGTTTTGAGAAGCACCACCACTCGTAGGCTTTCAGATGCTCCGTGATTTTCTGGGATTTTAGACCCTTACTGTTCTTTACCTGCAGGACATTAACGAAGCCAAATTAGGCTTATTTGCCTTAACTTTTACATTTGGCTTTGCATAACATTAATCGAAGCGCCCAACGCGTCGAAATATTCTCCAATTAGGTTTCGTAGAGGTCAAATTCACTTAGAAATCCCTATGAGCAAAAGCAATTTGGGTGCCCTTAGGCTCATACATCATCAAACCTTATGGGTTTGATCTCAAAGAGAAGCAAAAGTAGCTTCCAATATACTCTAAAGGAGTTCATCTAAACTCATTCCTAGCTCATTCCAAACCCGAGTTTGGATTTCACCATGAGAGGGGGTCAAGCTCTTCTTCAAGCTGTTAACCTCCAACACCAAAACCCATGGTCTTGATCTCAAAGGGAAGCAAAGAAAAGCTTCACATACTCTAAAAGCTCCTTAAAAACCATTTCTAGGTCATTTGGCTTCTCACATTAGGTTTTAGCATAGATTAGGGTTGGAAGCTTACCTCAAAGCTTTTCCTAACTTGCACTAGAGAGGAGAAGATTGAAGTGGCTTCACTCCAATGCTTCTCCTCCACCCTTTCCCTTTCCTTCTTTCCTTTGTCTTCTTCTTTCCTTCTTTGTCTTTCTAGAGAGGGAGACAAGAAGGATGAGAGGTGTGAGAGGGGAGTGGAATGAGAGGAAAAAGCCCCTTATGTCTCTCATACATAACCATTGGGCTGCAAAAATGCTAATAAACCCTCACTTTCATCTTATTTCAACGCCTGGACTGGGCAGATTTCGGGCTCGGGGACCGGTCTCCCCGCTAGGGAGCCGGTCTCCGAGAAGCTCTCCCAGCGGCAAGCCAGAGCTGCTGCGGCGCAATGCGACCGGTCTCTTTTTGAGGGATCGGTCTCTTCGGGGACCGGTCTCTCAGGCAGGGACGGTTTCCCGAGAGCTAACTTCTCAGACTTAGCGATTTTTCGCTGTCTCATTCATACGCGTCGGGGACCGGTCTCTTCCCACCAGGGACCGGTCCCCGAGAGCTCAAAACTGCGAATGCAGATTTGATTCTATAAGCTCTCGAAAACATCCCGAAACTCGCTTTTAAATCTTTTTAACACCTTCGGACTTCCGAAGTTGTACCGTCTCGCACTTGGTCATTGACTAAAAGTCCGACATTTTTTTTATTTTTCGAATTTTCGGTATATTACAATTTCCATCTCACAAGTACACAAAAGAAGGTGGTCTCGTATACATAGGTAACAACCTCAACCTCCCCGAAAAAGGAAAAACCGACGAGAGATCAATCGGATCCCGTAGATAGCAAGTTAGCTCGAGCGATACCTTTTCCGCGGTTCCTAGCCTCACGCAGGAGTGGAAGGCTCTGAAAAGAAACAAGAAACCAGGGGGGGCGTGAGAATATAATTTATAGTTCCTAGTGGGCAAATGTACTTGACCTTAGCCAAATGCACTACTAGGCCCAACAATAGATAGATAAGGTAAGCGATAATAAAATCCAACCCAAATATAAAAGCATGTATGGAAGCTAAGCTAACTATGGACAAGTGTATGATTGTCAATCAATGACACATTTATTCTATCATGATGATGGTATAATTCACTACAACCGTGTAGGTTCTACATGGCAACTAGTATACGTAATATGCGATAAGCTATTTAAAAATAAGATATTACTATGCAATCAGAACGTCCACAACTATGCTACGAGCATTTCAAGTTATCTAATTACTAAAGTCGTACATCTAGTAGTGAGTGTCAAATACATAATAATGTAAATGTTTCATCTCAATCTAGGAGCTACACAAGTGTAGTCCGTTTGTGCCGACCTAAGTGCACGTGGTAGCCCCAAACATTCCACTTGAGGAATTAGTCTGTCCCACCGGCCCTAGGCTTTCCAATAGCACGCACGAGCGAACATAAGTTACGTAGGCCAATCCGGAGTGCCGGGCTTGTAGCTGAGCGACCCTCACAAGCCTGTGCGAATGAGCACAAATGGCAAGCAAGTGTAATCATCGTCTTAAGAACCCAATCATCATGTCTCTAAATGTAACAGTCACTAGCAAAAATCTTATGGTCTAGTTCTATGTCTCAAAGTGAAATTCCAATATACACTAAGCCTAGTGCCTCTTTATGACACTAGCACATTGCTAACTTTCCAAGTCCCAAGCCTCTTTATGGCACTAATTTTATTAGGTTAATACGTAGCTCGAGCTTAATGTCGCTTTATGACATTAGCTCACAATTCATACGTCGATCTAGTTCATTGCCTCTTTATGGCCTCAATTATTAGGTTCATATTTGTCCCAAGCTCAATGTCTTTTTTTGACATTAGCTCACAAGCTCACGAATTATTCAAGTGCAAAGCCTCTTTATGGCTTAATGCATTCTTTTATGTCACATCTAGATATATGTCCAAGGCATAATGCAATACTTATTTCGCACTTTAGGAGCATGATTCTAAGTCTCAAATAGAATGCCAATTATATGCATGATTCTCATAGCCAAGCTCTCTACTACATAGAGGTCTAAAAATGCATTGTATATAACATAGGCATGTTAAGCATTCTAAAATTCATAAATAATCTATTTAACATAAAAATGCATGAATTTCCATTTAACGACACTCAAACCACCATAAATGAAATTTTCTCATTCATTGGTAAGGCCAAACCTACCGAAACGCCTCGAAACCTTTCGATTCGCCGGACGAGGTTGCCCATAAGTCTTCTAGCACCGTAAAGGTAACAAAAGAAGAGATAAACGAACGTTACGAACAACCCTAAGCTCAATCTTTAACCGTCTCAAGAAAAGGGCAAAAGTCACCTCTAGTGTGGAAATCCCTTCTCAAGCTTCAAAAAAGAGCTAGAACCCTTCCAATCCAACCTAAAGGAAAGTTCTAATCCAAGAGATTAAGCTCCAAAAGCCCTAAATCCAAAATGCCCAAAATCAACCCTAGGTTTCCATTCTAGGGTTTCATCTGAAAGAAACCATCAAAACAAGGATCGAAAGGAAAAAAACTTGTTACCAACCTCTTGGAAGCTTCAATCCAAGCTCAAAGTCCTCAAGCTTCAAAGATCTTCCCTCAACCAAGCTCCAAAACCAAGCCTCAAGCCTCTAACAAGGTGGAAAAGCCACCAACAAGCAAAAGAAGCAAAAAGAGAGGTTTAATCTCTTTAAAACCCAACCAAAAATCAAAGAAAGGGGATGGAAAGGTGTGGAGAGCTCCCTCACCTTTCTTCCTGCTGTGCCAAGCTCAGGGAATAACCCTAGGGGCGTGGGAACACATATAGAGAAACCACATAGCAAAAACACCCCTTGCAGTTCAACCTGTTCAGATTCTGCCAAAGTGTACCGGTACACGGGCAAGTGTACCGGTACAAATCCCACGAAAATGGCAAACCCGAGCCTCGGGTTTGATATTCGCCACAAGTGTATCGGTACAACCATCAACGTGTACCGGTACAAAAAATCTGTACCGATACAACCATCAAGGTGTACCGGTACACAGCCCTGCACAATGCAACCCGAGAGCAGCCTAAGTCCATCACTTTGGCGACCTTAACGCTACTTTAAACACCTCAAATCTCGGGATACGAGCCATAGGTCGGAACACTGTCAACGATCTTTCAGAATATCTGGAAAAACTCGAAACACTGAGCAAACACTCGAACCTCGCAATTTGCAAAAGTCCAGTGTGTTACAGCCCCGGTGTTATTTGTGCGAAAGAAGGATGGATCGTTTCGACTCTGCGTGGATTATCGAGAGTTGAACAGAGTCACGATCAAGAAAAGTACCCACTACCCCGAAGCGATGACCTGTTCGATCAGTTGCAGGGGTCCTGTGTGTACTCGAAGATAGATTTACAATCTGGCTATCACCTGCTGAGAATCAAGCCGGAGGATGTGCAGAAAACCGCGTTTCGCACGCGGTACGGGCACTATGAATTCACGGTCAGGCTATTTGGACTCACAAATGCTCTAGCGGCGTTCATGGATTTGATGAATCGTGTCTTCAGGAAGTATTTGGACCGATTTGTCGTGGTCTTCATAGACGACATATTGGTCTATTCTCGTAGTGACGAGGAATATGCCGTGCACTTGAGAATAGTGCTTCAAGTCCTTCGGGAGGAGAAGCTATATGCTAAGTTAAAGAAGTGGTGTGACTTTTGGCTCCGAGAAGTCGCATTTCTAGGGCATGTAATTTTCGAGGGTGGAGTTTCAGTAGACCCGAAGAAAGTTGAGGCAATCAAGGATTGGCCGCGCCCGACTAATGTCACGGAGGTTCGAAGCTTCGTGGGCTTGGCGGGCTACTATAGACGGTTTGTGGAGGGCTTTTCGAAGTTAGTAATTCCACTTACCCGTCTGATTCAGAAAGGCACCAAGTTCGTATGGAGCGAGGAGTGCGACCGGAGTTTCAAAGAGTTGAAGCAAAGATTAACTTCGATCTGGTGCTTGCTCTACCGGTGCAGGGCGAAGACTTTGTGGTCTACAGCGATGCTTCCTATCTAGGATTGGGGTGTGTGTTGATGCAGGGCGGGAAGGTAATTGTTTATGCATCTCGCCAGCTGAAGAGCTATGAAAAGAACTACCCCATCCACGATTTGGAGCTGGCAGCGGTGATCTTCGCCTTGAAGCTGTGGAGGCACTACTTGCACGGTGCCCATTGTGAGATCTATACCGACCACAAGAGCCTGAAATATCTGTTCACGCAGAAAGAGCTCAACATGCGACAGCGGCGGTGGTTAGAACTATTAAAGGATTATGATGTCGATATCCTTTACCATCCGGGGAAAGCGAATGTGGTCGCAGACGCGCTTAGCAGGAAATCAGCGGAGAACCTCGCTATGTGGGTTACAAATCAGACGCCTCTATGGCTGGACATGGAGCGGATGGACCTTGAGGTGGTTGCTCCTGAGACTCCGGCCTAGTTGATGGCGCTCGTTGTCCAACAGATCTTGTTGGAGAGGATCAAAGATCTGCAACTTGCGGACCCAGAACTCCAAGAGGTGCGGCGCGACATCGAGAATGGTCATGGCGGCGATTTCGTGGTAGACGCTGGTGGTGCACTTCGATTTCGAAATCGATGGTGTGCGCCGAACAACGAGGAGATTCGAAAGCTAAAAGATGCACATTGGTCTCCATATGTTGATCACCCGGGCGGCACCAAGATGTATCAAGGATTAAAATTGCACTATTGGTGGCCGGGAATGAAAAGTGATATTGGACGCTTCGTGGCGAAGTGCCTAATATGCCAACAAGTGAAGGCGGAGCGTCGATTTCCAGCGGGAAAGCTTCAAAACCTACCAATCCCGGTTTGGAAATGGGAGGACATATCAATGGACTTCGTGGTCGGCTTGCCTCTCTCAATGGGCGGCCACGATGCAATTTGGGTAATTGTGGACCGATTGACGAAGTCGGCTCACTTTTTGCCGATCCACGCCACGTGGGCAGGCGACAAGTTGGCCCAGGTGTACCTTGACGAGATAGTGAGGTTGCACGGGGTGCCGAAATCGATCGTGTCGAATCGCGACCCCCGGTTCACTTCACACTTCTGGAAGAGCCTGTAGGAAGCGCTTACCACACGGCTCGATTTCAGCACAGCATTTCATCCTCAGACAGATGGGCAAACAGAGGACCATTCAAACTCTGGAGGATATGTTGCGAGCGTGTGTCATCGACTATAAGGGAAGTTGGTGTGATTATCTGCCGATGGCCGAGTTCGCCTACAATAACAGTTATCATGCTAGTGTGGAGATGGCACCATTCGAGGCTCTTTATGGGCGGAAGTGTCGGTCTTCTATACACGGGTGATGTGGGTGAGCGTGCAGAGTTCGGCCTCGATGTTCTTCGAGAAGCGGAGGAGAAAGTCCGTTTTGCTCGCAAGCGATTGCTCACGGCGCAGTCGAGACAGAAAAGCTATGCAGATGGGCGCCGTCGAGATATAGAGTTCGCGGTGGGCGACCGCTTATTCTTAAAAGTTTCGCCAATGTGGGGTGTGAAGCGGTTTGGAGTGCAGGGAAAGTTGAGTCCCCTGTACATTGGACCCTATAAGATATTGGAGCGAGTTGGCACGGTGGCTTATCGGCTCGCCTTGCTGCCGAAGCTCGCGGGTATACACAATGTGTTCCATGTCTCCAACCTTCGCAAGTACATTCACGATCCGGAGCACGCGATGCTATATGAGCCGCCGGAACTTCAAGAGGACTTAGAGCTACGAAGAGTTTCCGGTGGGGATTATCGCCCGAGAAGTGCGAAAGCTAAGAAATCACAAGATTCCCTACGTGAAAGTTTGGTAGAGCAATCACGATGATCGCGAGGCCACCTGGGAACTCGAGGATTTGATGAGAAAGCATCACCCTCATCTATTTGAGGAGTAAGGTATGGGTTAAGTTGAATTAAAGAATTGAGTTAGTTTCGAGGACGAAGCTCCTTTTAAGGATGGGAGGATGTAAGGAAGTGGATTCTTGAAATCCGAGAGTTGGACTTCGTCCGGGATCAACTACTGGTCGTATGGGTTGGCTTCGGAAAGGCCGGAGTGGCACTAAACCCAAAAAGTGCTTTGGAGTCGAGTAGACGAGAGCAAATAGTGCAAAATCTGCACTCAGCAGATTCTGCTCTCGGGGACCGGTCCCTGGGAGTGGGGACCGGTTCTCGTAAGCATAGAAAATGAGCATAGAGGGGTCTGCACAAGTCTGCTCTCGGGGATCGGTCCCTGGCAGGGAAGGACCGGTCCCCGTAGCTGATTGTTGCGGTGGATGCATGATGCAACCAGTCCCAGGCCAGAGGGACCAGTCCTCGTATGTGAAACCAGCGAGACAGAGGAAAATTTGGCTAAGTCCCGAGAGGTTAGCTCTCGGGAACCGGTCTCTCAAGCAAGGACCGGTCCTCCAGGGTCCGGTCTCTCGAGTAGGGACCGGTTCCCGTACGCGTAGAGGCTGGCAGAGGAGCTCTGCCCGCATGGACTGCTCTCGGGGATCGGTCCTCCTGATGAGGGACCGGTCCTTCCGCGCGAAAAATGCCCAGGCAGACTGGGTTGAGAAAAGCAAAGTTGAGGGGCTTAGTAGCAATTGTTATATTAGTTGAGGGGTATAGAGGGGCTGAGCCCTCTTCTCTCTCTCATTCTCACCCCTCACTCTCTCTCTCTAAACTCTCTCTCTCTTTCTTTTGAGCAAGGTAGAAGGAGAAGAAGAAGAGGAAGAAGAAGAAGGAAAGAAAGATGGAGAAGAAGAAGGAGATCAAGGAGAAGGCCTTGGATACCTTCACTTCCCTCTCCTCTCCCCTTTGGTGTAGCTTAAGAGGTAAGCTACTAAACCCTAACATGTAGAACTTAGGGTTTTTGGGTTTTTGGTTTATGAGTTGAGGTCAAATGGACCTCTAGCACCATTAATTGTGGAATAGAGCTAGAAGCTAGGATTCTATAGTGCTAATTGCAAGATGTGAACGTTAGGGCAACCAAATTGGGGTTTTTGGAAATAATGAGGATTGATCACATTTAGTAGCTTGTAAACCTAATTGATAGGTAACGAAACGTGTGGGCGAAGTCGGATTGAGCATCCGACAAGCGGTCGTGAAGTTATCGGCAAAATAAGCCCAATTGGGCTTCGTTCCCTCCAAAGGGGCGGAGATCGTGTCGTTTGAAGTGCCGAGAAGCACTCCTAGAACCTCTACATCGAGAAAATGTGGGGGGTGTCATCCCGAAGCAACCGAGCTCTTTTCTATGTCTTAGAAATACATGATTTTCATCTATTTAATGTTGTATTGTAGGATTGCATTGTAGTACTTTTTCCTTATGCTTCTAAATGTTAACCTAGTGTGCATAGAATACTTGGTGAAATGAATAGGTAAGAATTTGGTTGGAACATGGATCCTATAGTGCTAAAGGAAAGAGATGAACACGATGGTTGTTTGGTGTCATAACGAGTGGCATACAATGGATAAATGAACAAAACGAGTGGCATTAATGTAGTGTACTTGACACTAGAGGTTTGTGAACTTAGGGGTAGGTGGATCCCCTAGTAAATGACTCGTGGACAATAAACTTAGTATAGCTAAGTACTTATGCATGAATGTCGGAATAGATGAGTTCCGAGAGATGTTGGCCCTAGTTCGTAGGGTATCCTCACGTGGAGAGGATAGATCAAGCTCACGGTCTGTTATTGGGGTGGTATAGCCATCCAGGGTGGTATAGCCATCCGTGTCGTCGAATACTCCGGAATGTCGGGCAATCGGGACTGCAGACAGTCCCGGGTTCGGGGGCACATGGAGTTCCCTTACCCTATGGGATGGATATGTGAGGCGTAGGCAAACCCAAGGGTTTCGCCACAGATTGGGTAAATGAAAAGTTAATACGGTCATTGAACATTGCTTATCGAACATGGATCGAATTTGTTAGCATGATAGTACACTTTTACTATATGATGCATGCATTCATTACACATGATTATGGGCATAATAGCATAGCTTTCCTATTATATCTTACAATTTTGATATATATATATATATATATCTATCTATCTATCTATCTCGTTGTTATTTGTGCCCACTTGGACCTAGTGGGGAGATCGGCGGAGTCGGCGACCGAGCCCACTGGAAACTATGGAAGATAGTTCTCACCCCACTCTATTTCCAGGGCTAGGTACATGTTTGCCGAGCGAGGACTGCGGCAAGGGCATCGCGCCCGACTAGTGAGTATTATTGGTAGAGTAGTAGCTTTTCTTTTGCATTAGCACACCTATATATTTGAGAGAGATTCATGTAGGTGAGGATTTTGGAGAGCTATGTACTTGATGAACATGTGTTCATTTTGGGGAAAAAAGAATGTAATTGTATAAAGAATGCAAATGTGATGTAATAGTTAGTAAAAATCTCTCTTTATTTCATTTGTGTATCTTGTGGATTACTTGCTCTTTGTTGTTGGCACTGTTTGTGCCCTGTGATCGTGTATGTATGAATTTAATTTTTCTGGATAAATTCTTGTACATGATCAGGTTGTGAGCCTTGGGCGGGCAAGGGAGTTGCTGCCCGTTCGTCGTCCGTCTGGCGCGCTCGAACCGTGCCAAATTGGTAGGGGTTTCGGGGCGGGAACGTGCCAGAAACATTGTAACATAGAAAAACTATCGTATTGCTATAATATTTTTCACCTGTATCTAATATGGTCATCTCAAAATTTACAAGAACTCGGACTCAGAAAATTCTATATTGGATTGCATTACTAGATGGACATATCAACAAAAAATAATAAAAAAAAGAAGAGAAAAGAATTCACCCAATTTTCGTACCAATTGGGGGAGAAAAGAGCACGACACCTCTTTGGCCATGTTAAGGTGAGGGATAGCGAAGCAGTAGGTTGCAGAAGGGAGGGTGACGGGGTTTTATTTATTTATTTTTTTTAAGGGGAGGAGGGGGTATCGATTTTAGGAGGGTAGGAGGTGTGTGCGGTGGCGGAGATCGAGTGTAGGGTGGGGAGTGTGCGGCGGCAGAGGATGGAAGGTGCTTGGGTTAGGTAAAGGGTCGATGGATTGGGAGGGAAGGGGAGGGCTAGGCCGTGGGCTCGAGTGCGAAAGGGGGTGGGGCAGGACAGTAAGGGGTTGGACAGGGGGTTGGGGGGGCAGGCTCACTAATTTCTTTTTTGGGGGGATGGGAGTGGGAATGTAGTGCACCGAACTTCTACAAATTATAGAGTTCTAGTGGAAAGTAGCCTAGACTATGCGAATAGTTTCAGGCCTTTTGGGGAGTTATAGAAACTAGTCGAGTGTCTTTGGCGTAAACTTTGCATGAAAACGCATTCCGGAAGGTCAAATATGCCAAAGCTACATATTTTGTATTGTGTACCGGCATTGGAATTGGGTATCAAAATACAATACAAAAGGGAAAAAAACCAGATCTTGAATTTTGAGGAACTTAGCCTGAGTACAGGTATTGATTTATCGTGTACCGATACTGATTTACTGAGTAGCGAAATACAATAGAAAATTAGAAAATCTAACGTTTGAGTTCTAAGGAACTAGCAGGTGTCGGAACTAAATGGCCATATTTCGGTACACAGTTCGTATACCGGTACGCAGTACTGCGAGATGCAGTTTTTGATAGAAAGTAAATAGAAGGATTTTGGGGGACTAAAGTGCAATTGTTGCAACCCTTTTGTAAGGGGATCCAACCCCTTCTCTTTCCACGATGAACACACACACACATACACCCTTTTCTCTCCCTCTTACTTCTCCTTTCTCTTACTCTAAAGATCTCTCCAAAACTTGGAGATTTGGAGGAACAAGCTTGGAGGAAGCCTTAGGGGTGGAGAGCAAGTTTCTTGTAGCAAGAAGAAGCTTCGGAAAAGCTAGGGCAAAGGTGAGTTATTAGGTTTTGAGTTGGGGTTTTGGATTTAAACCTTATAAATCGGATTTTATCAAACCCTAGGCTAATCTAGACTACAAATTGTAGAGTTGGGATTTTATCAAACCCTAAGCTTCTTCATTCATTAATTTATTATTGTCCAATACATAGGATATTTAAAGAGCTTTGACAGTGATAAGCTCAAAACAAAATCCTAATAATAAAATCTCAACCTTCATAACAACTTCTAGATTAAAATCCTAACAATAAAATAACAACTTCTAGATAAAAAAAAAATCCTAACAATAAAATCCTAACAACCTGATAAGTTCAAATAACCGAAAAGCGAATATTCTAGATGCTTCTAGAAATTCGTAGGTTTGATTCAACCCGGACCTATCTCGGGTCGTTCAAGCCATAAGTCCCAATTGCGGTTGCGGCGTCGACGGCTCGTACACCCGAAAGGCCCGATCCGCATCACGGCGTCTGTCCGACGCGCCCGAACCGAACCAAATTGGTAGCGGGTCCCGAGGCGTGACAACCCCTGTAGCTGATCAAATAAGTCGTCGATTCGGCGTAACGGGTACTTGTTCTTTATCATGACCTTGTTCAACTCGTGATAGTCCACGCAGAGTCGAAACGATCCGTCCTTCTTGCGTACGAACAAATACCGGGGCTCCCCACGGCGATACACTCGGTCGGATAAACTCCTTATCGAGGAGATCTAGCAACTGAGCTCTCAATTCCTTTAATTCTGCCAACGCCATTTGATACGGGGCCTTCGAAATCGGCGCGGTCCCGGGAATCAAGTCTATAACAAATTCGCTCTCCCGGTCCGGCGGTATCCCCGATAGCTCCGCGGGAAATACATCCGGGAACTCTCGCACCACCGACAATTCCTCAAGTGTCGGAGCCATCCGCTCGATGTCACGCCCCCGTCCCGAGGCCGCTACCAATTTGGTCCGGTTCGGGCGCGGCGGACGGGCGCCGAACGGACAGGGCCTCCCCTGTCCGCCTAAGGCCAAACAACCTGATCAAGTACAATTAAGCGCCCAGGAATTGCTTAAATAACATACAAGATCAATACGATGCACACAAGTGCAATACAACTAAGAGCAAGAACCACAAGTAATATACAAGTGTATAAAGAGAGGGATATCTAGCTATTACAACCATTCAACTTTTACATCATTTGTATACATTACATTTTCATCTTCCCAAAATATAAATACATATTCTCCTCAAAATACAAGTAGCTCTCCGATAACAATCCAAAATATCTCCTAGTACACGAGAGTACTCTAATGCATAAAGGAAAAACTACTAACTAAGCTTACTTAGGGCGCTATGCCATTGCCGCCATCCTCGCTCGGCTCGCCTCTGTGTGTACCTGTACTCCAAAACCACATGGGGTGAGAACTATATAAATATAGTTCGCAGTGGGTTCGGCCGCCAACTCCGCCGGTTTTCCCACTAGGTCTAAGCTGGCACAGATAGAGAGATAGATAGATAGATATATAGAAATGAACTGCAACTACTCTATCATGCCACCAATGATAATAATGCATGCAACAACTACTATCATGCTAGTATCATGTCATGAGTATATAAAAGTGCATAGCAATGTAATCTACAACATAAACTATGTCTACACAAGATAATAATGCAAGTCTATTATGCATTTCATGTTTGTTACCCAATCTACTTGGTTAACCCGTAGGTTAACCCTCGACTCACTCTCAATCTCATAGGTGAGGAGAAGCTGCACTCGCACACCGAGACCGTCTGCGGGACAACTACGTCTGCCCCTAGTGAAGTACTCCGGAGACTCGTGCCACGGTGGAGCGACCACAGACAGCGAAAACAGACTAGTGAGTATGATCCAATCCTCACAAGAGGATACCCTGTCTACAAGGGTCAATGTGCCTCTGCTGCACAATCATGATATATAATCAATGTCGGGACCACTACTATCCCTAGAACCATGTCATGTTTACTACACTAGACTAGATGCCACTCGTTTGATCATTGTAGTAATGTCCTGTAACTAATTGACATACTACTCGTTCATGTTTAGTGTTTCTGCTACACTAGTTCAATGCCACGCTACTAGGCTATCATATGTCCAAGTTCGGCTCTTTATGCCATTATAGGATTCCCATGTCACAAGATCCAATCCTCATGCTACCCTAGTCCATGTGTCCAACTCATAGTTACACTACTAAGAAGCATGTAAGGAATTAGAATTGCAACTATTTACTAATCCTATAATGCAATATGATCAAGCATATATATAACTTAGACATAAAAAGAAATCCGGTTGCTTCGGGATGACACCATCCACCTTTTGTGTATACGGAGGCTCTAGAAATGCGCTTCGGCGTTCTTTACGACGAAGCCTCGGTCTTCTTGTCTAAAATAATGCTCAATCGGCCTTATTTTGCAGATAGCTCTTGACCCACTGGACGAATCGCAATTCCGACTTCGCCCCCGCGTTTCGTTACCTAACAATTAGGTTTACATGGTCTCAAATGAGATCAATCTCATACTTTACCAAAAGCCCCCATTTGGAGCTCTAGGGTTCCCATCTTGCCATTTGCATTTTGGAACCCTAACTCTAGCTTCAATCCACCAACAATGGTGCTAGAGGTCCATTTGACCCCAATTCCAAAGCTCAAAACCCAAAAACCCTAAGTTTCACAACTAGGGTTAGAAGCTTACCTCTTAGGCTAGCTAGCTCCAAAGAGAGGAGAGAGAGGTCCACAGCTCTTCTAGCTTGATCTCTTTCTTCTCTTTCCTTTTCTACCTTCTTTTCCTTCCTTTCTTCTCCTTCCTTCTCCTTCTTCTTTCCTTGCTAGAGAGAGAGAGAGGGAGAAAGAGTATGAGAGAGTGAGGGTGAAATGAGGGGATGAGAGAGGGGAAGAGACCCATAAGCCCTCTATTGTAACAATATCCCAGTTGGCCCCTCACCTTTCGCCTCTGTGCACTGCCTGTCACTGGGCATTTTTCGCCCAGAGGGACCGGTCTCCCTGACCTGGGACTTGTCCCCGAGAGCCTCAGCTCGGGTCACGCGTTCGGGAACCGGTCTCTTTCCCAGAGAGACCGGTCCTCGGGAGACCGGTTCCCTCCTGAGAGACCGGTTCCCGAGAGTTGGGATTTTGGGACTTTAGCCAAATTTTGGCTTTTCTCGCTGGGTTCTTGTTCGGGGACCGGTCTCTCCTGCCAGGGACCGGTTGCCTTAAGGATCCCCGCAACCACCAGCCAATCGGACCGGTCCCTCCCTGCCAGGGACCGGTCCCCGAGAGCAGTTTTGCTCCAGTGCAGGTTTTGCACTATTTGCCCTCGTGGACTCGTTTCCAATCACTTTTGGTGATTTTAACATCTTTGGCTTTTCCAAAGCACACCAATCACGACCCTTGGTCGATTTCGCATGAAGTCTAACTTTCTTATTTCGAGAATTTACTTCCTTACACTCGATTTCCACAACGGTCGCCAAATACGCCGCGCAGCAGCTGTTGACCAATTTTCTTGCTCTCGTCGCCGACACCGTTGCGGCGAAGCATGAGCTCTTGCACGCTCGGTAGGTGAACTCTTCCTGTCCTGATTCACAAAATGTAATCACCTTGCTCTTACAGTCAATAGACACATAATATTTCGAGAGCCAGTCCATGCCAAGTATGATATCATACTCCTTCAGCCTCTTGAGTACCAGCATACGAATTGGCATTATCCAGTTACCTATTTGAACTGGACACGCCAAGCACTCCTTCCTAGTAAGGAAATCACGCCCAGGGCCCTCCACTCGCCAAGTGCTATCACTATACCGGATGCTTATGTCATGCATTTGTGCAAATGGCCTACTGATGAATGAGTGTGTGGCACCTGTATCAAACATAGCTTTGGACCGAACTCCGTTAATTAAAACCATAGCTGCCACGATATTGCGCTTCTCGGCCTCGGCAGGCTCCTCGACCTGAGCGGTGAACACCCGTCCGCTTGGTGCCGATCGAGTCACTTTAGGTTGGCGCGGTACCATCGCGTGTCTCGCTGACATGGTAGTAGGTGGAGCTCCTCTATAATGAGCCGGAGTCGCTGGAGCCGACGTGACAAGCGGGGTAGGCGCGGCCCTCACTGGACAGTCGCGGCTCAGATGCCCTTCTTGTCCACAAGTGTAGCACTTTCCTTGACGTTGCCTACACTGCGATGCTTGATGGCTGCCACCACAAATAACTCACCGCTGCGCCCCACGACTCCACGACTGTGTGCGAAGGTGCTTCGGGGGCTTCTTGGAGCTTGATTGTCCCCCCGAGCCACTGTCCGGTCGCTTCTTTTTTTTTTCCTTCTCAAACGTCTCGCGCTTCTCTCGCTCGCAAGCGTTCTCGTGCTCGACCCATAAGGCATGATCCAACACTTCTGCGAAGGTGCAGAACTTAAATGCATGCACCAATCGGAATACTCCGGGCCGAAGTCCCTGAACAAAGCATTCCGCCCTATCCTGCTCAGTCCTCGCCACGTCCGGAACGCAGTTTAGGATATGGGTGAACTCCCGCTCATACTCCCGGACCATGCGATTGCCCTGCTTGAGCTTCCTGAAGTCCTCCCGCATCTCTCTTATCGCTATCGGGGAAGTACTCCGCAAACATCAACCCTCGGAACTCCTCCCAATCGATCGGGTGAAGATCCGGAGATCGGTCTTGCTTCACCCTCCTCCACCATACTCTGGCCCGCTTGTCGAAACAGTGTGCGGCCAAGTGCACTTTATCCTGCCCCAACGTGTAAATGTCCTCGAACAAGGTCTCCATTGTGGCTAACCATGTCTCCACCGTCCAAGGATCAATTACTTCGCCGTCAAACGTTGAAGGATGAAACTTTATAAACCTTGTGAGAGCCGTGTAACCACGCTCCCATTCCGCCTCCTCAGCCGCCGCATCGAGTGTAGCAGAACTCGACGCCGTTGGAGGAACATTCGCCGGCGGCGGATGTGCCGCCACCGGAACCGCTGCTATACCCTCACCCTCAGCCGCATTTGGCGCGGGAGCCGAGGGCGCGGGCAGATCTCGACCTTCAGTCGCCGTCGCAGCCGCTGCTGCCACTTGTCGCTCTGTCAGCTCCTGGAGCCGCTTGAACCGACTCTCTTGGCGCTGCACCACACCAGCTAGTGCGGTCACTTGCGCCCGTAACTCGTCCACCTGGCTTGGCTCAGCCTGCTCAGGCATCTCGGGAGGCGATGCCGGAACGGACCTATGCGTGTAGCGTCTCTTTGGCGCCATTAGCTCTTGAAACGCAAATACTTGGTTAATTACTTAACCCGTTAACTTCATCGCGATTACAAGATAACGCAACTCAACATTGAAATCAGGCGGAAGCACACAAGTGTACTCATTCTAGTCTCTTGGTGTCGTGTCGTCAGCCGCCAACACTACCACTCCGAGCCAAGAACTAATGCCACTTGAACCCATCTCTAGCCACTACTAGAGATGTAGCATCAATTTTGACCCAATCGATCAACTTCCGCCACCGTTATAGGTTCACGTTCCACTCACGCACCTATAGCCTTACGGTTCACCGTCCTAGGGTCTCCTAAGTCAATCCTAGACTTTCTCTTTACTTGCTCTTAACTCGCTCTGATGCCAACTTATCTGTCATGCCCCGAGACCGCCAGTTTGGTCGGTTTGGGCACGTCGAATAGACGCCGAACGGACAACATCTCCCCTGTCCGCCCAAGGCTAGAACATCACTATCATGTACAAGAGTTGCCCAGGAAAACTCAACAACATACATGACACAACGAGAAGCACCACAAGTGCCAACAAGCGAGAGCAAGTATCACAAGTAGATTACAAGTGAATAAAAGAGAAAATTCTACAAGTGAATAAAAGAGAGAATTCTATTTATTACATTCATTCATCCATCATTTACGTTAAGATTATATTTACATCTTCCAAAATGAATATATACATTGTTCATCTCATAACTGGTATAAACCCAAAATACATACAACTCCTCGATAATACATCAACATCTCACGGGTACATAGGTACTCTAATGCAAATAGGAGCTGCTAACTAAACTAGGGCGCTATGCCTTTACCACGGTCCTTGCCGGGAGTGCTCGAACTAGGCCCTGCAACAAAGTAGGGTGAGAACTATTGTCCATAGTTCCCAGTGGGTTCGGCCGCCGACTCCGCCGATCTTCCCATTAGGTCTAAGCAGGCATAAGTAGATAGATAGATAAATATCTGAAATTGAAACTAATGCATACTAAAAGAATTGCACTATGCTACTATGCCACTATGCCTTGGGAAACAAGAGTAAACAACATAGCCATGTAATCACTAACATGCTACTATAACTCTACCAAGTATGAATGCAATTCTACTATGCTCAATATGCTCAATGTGCATAATTCTCATGAGTTCATAACCCAATCCTTGGCTAACCCATAGGCTCGCCCTCGACTCACATCTCAAATCCCCTAGGTGAGGACCCATGTCAACCCACCTGGGATAGTCTGCGGACAACTACGTCTGTCCTCGACGTGACCACCTCCGGAGTGCACTAACGGGTGGAGCGACCAACCCAAAAACAGACTATGTGAGTATGATTCAATCCTCGCCAACTGAGGATACCCTATCACTAGGGTCATCAATATCACACCGATCTCATGCAAAGTGTCAAGTAGAGAAACTCACCTATTCCCTAAGTCAACATATCAAAAGTGTTCTTGTACACTAAGTTCTATTGCCACTCATCAAGTCGTTTGCTTGGTTTATATGCCACTCGTCATGATGAAGAATCTCGAGTACACTAATTCACATGTCGTTGTTCTCATGGATACAATATCAATTTGTCATTTATCCTTTCCTTCATAGGGTTCTATGTTACTATAACTCATTCTCATGCACCCTAAGTGTCAAGCCTCTGTGCTACACTGCAAAGGAGCATGCAAGAATAATAAATGTAACCATCTAGACACCCTACCATACGTAAGGTTCACATAAGGAATATGATCAACATATATATACTCAGACATAGGGAGCAACTCAACTGTTTCGGGATGGCACCACCCACCTCTAGATGATGCTACGAGGTTGGGAATCCGATCTCGCGATCCTTAGTCGCCGCTTCGACCTTTCGGGCAAACACGAAGCCACGAACGCCTCCTCTCGGCAATATATTTTAACCGGCTCGACGAATCGACGAACCGACTTCACCCACGCGTTTAGACACCTAGCAATTAGGTTTACATGCCATCAATTTAGATCAAACCCTTCGATTTCCAAAAACCCCATTTGGAGCCCTAGCTTTGTACTATTACAAGAGTACCCTTTGAAGCTTTGGATTCTAGCAATAAACCATCTAGCTAGTATCTAGGGGTTCCAACAAAACCAATTAGAGAAGATAAAAACCTATCTCCAAGATTCTACCATAAAGCTCCATGAGCTTACCTCAATTAGCTAACTCCAATGGTGCAAAAGAGGAGGAAGAAGATGAAGATGCCCTCCTTTGCTTCCTTCTCCACCAAAACCTTCTCCTTCTTCACCTTTTAGAGAGAGGAAGAGAGCTTAGAGAGAGAGAGGGAGCTATTAGGTTGAGGGAGAGCAAAAGAGAAGAGAGGGGAAATTCCTCATTTAACCCTTCTCATGCAACATTTGCTAATAAGCCCCTCAACTTCATGTCTCTTACACTGCCCATACTGGGTAGTTTTCAGGCACGGGGACCGATCTGTCCCTCGAGGGACCGGTCCCCGAGAGTAATTTTTGCGGGCAGAGCTTTTCTGCCAATTTTTGCGCGTATGGGGATCGGTCTCTCCCGCCAGGGACCGGTTCCCGAGAGCAAACATTGTGCGCAGTGTTTTTCTGCCGCACTCCCTTCTTACGGGAATTGGTCTCTCCCACCAGGGACCGGTCTCCGAGAGCAAATCCTGCAATTGTGCAGATTTTGCACAGTTTGCTCTCACGGGTCCGCTACAATGCACTTTATACATTTTTGATGGCCTCGGCTTTCCCGAAGCATACCCAACCGACAATCAGTCGATTTTAATCGAAGTTCAACTCTCGTATTTCGAGAATTCACTTCCTTACACCGAGACCATAAGTCACTCAAGCTCAATAGGCGAGGAGAACCAACATTACCTGTTTTGAGCTCATACCGGGCGAGGAGAACCAACATACCCGTTGAATCACTACCGGGCGAGGAGAACCAACATACCCGTAGTTCTGATTTACTTGTTTCATGGCATACCCGGCGAGGAGAATCAACATACCCGTTGAATCACTGTCGGGCGAGCCTGCAGTTCTGATTCTATTTCTGCCAATCCACTTGTCTCAACCACTGCACTTGCAGCCACCATTCCTATGGATTCCGGAATCCACTTCCAAATCTTAAGGGTTTAACACTTGCCCTATGTTGCGACCTTTCTAGGTCTAAACCATTTCATTTCCTAGTGGTCCTTCTACCACTATAATCCACAACTTAGTTTCAAGTACACTAAGTGTTACTATACCTCATAACCTAGGTTCAATCACGCTAAGTTTTATGTTATTTCCACCTAGATCTCGACTCTAGGTTCACTTATTCAACTTATGTTCAATGACACTAGGTTCATGTCCAACCTATGTTTAATAATATTAAGTTCATGCCACTCGATCTACTTATCAAGTTATCATCCTAGTTGTCCACACCTAGGATTGTAGTTTACATATTCTCACTTTATAACTGTCGAGTTCTCTAATCAACCTAGAGTTGTCGATCCATATTCAATACACATGAATCTAGCATGTTCATAATGTGTCAACATTCATATATCATTTAGCTTTATCCACAATATATCAATAGGTATATTCCAATGGTAGGTAACACTAACTATCACAATATGATTCATGCATTCATATTATTAATCACAACCTACCACTATACATATATGCATCAATAATAATCATACTTTATTTTAGCTTGGAAGCGACCTAATCGCTTCGGTGAAGCACAACCCACCTTTACTTAATATCGAAATGCGAGAAATCTACTTCCCGCAATTTACAAATGATCGCAATCCTTGCTCGCGACAAACAAGGCTAAAATGAGGTTTTCCTCACTAGCTTGCCGTAGGCTCGTCGGAACGTTGATCTGAGCATTCCAACGCATCAGTTTTACCCACAATTAGGCTTCATCGCGATCAATCCCAAGCTAGAGTTTCAATCCTACAAGTTAGCATTTTCGAGTTTAGAGCTTTAAACAACCTGCTACTATACAAACTTTAACTTGACACAACCTGTTTCTATATAGGTTCTATAAGAACCTATATAGAAATTTCAGCTTTAACCAGGAATTACAATTTTACTCATTGTTAACACAGGTTGCATAATACTTATATAATAATTTCAGCTCCAACAACCCAAGAACCTCAAACGAATTGGTTTAGAGGATTTTACATTATACTCTAACTAAATCTGCGTGATGACTTCCTTAACTCCCAACTGCCAAAGTGTACATATAGTACACATGAAGCCTTTTCTAGGTTTTCTATAGCAAGACAAGTTCTAGAATTCAAGAACTCCAAAGAGCTTCAACCAAATACTCAAGAACATTTAGTTCCTACAAGCTTCACATATAGCAGCCCAAGTTTATTCATGCTGCCAGCATGCTTCTCTCTAAGCTTAATAGAAATTACAAGCTATAGTAATCCAATAGCATCCAGTTAAACCCTCTTCAAGGTAATTAGAACGAACCTTATCAAGAGATACCACCCTTTTTACCTCAGGTTCCACTCCACCAGGTTTCCTGCAGCTGAAATTCTCCTCGGCTCGAACCATCAAGAAAACCCAGCTCAAGAGCTTTCCCTCAGCTCAAAACACCAAGAACAACACTCCACCAACTTCTCCCTTCAATGCACCATCACCCTAGGTTTCGAGGGAGAAGAAGAAGAGAAATGAAAAGAGAAGAAAGGAGATATTTCCCTGCTCTTGAGCTTCCTCAGCCAAGAGCCTCAACCCCACAATTTCCTTAATCAAAATCCCTCACCATAGGGTTGTAGAGAGAGGGAAGAAGAACGAAATGAAAAGAGAGGGGAGGTGAGCTGGTTCCTGCAGGAAAATACCCTGTGTACACCTGGGTTATAGATAGGCTCGAAAAAATTGCACATAACCTCCACACAAAACTGAAAATTGCAGTTTACAATACAGTCCTCGGGTCCTGGTACCGGTACTCCCCTGCACTGGTACCGGTACCAGTGCAAAAATCTGCACTCTGGCAGCAGCTGAGTGCCGAGGTCATTTCTTGCGTCCACTTCGCTCCGAACTTCTCAAAACTCCTCTAAACACCTTTTAAACTCACTAATAACTATCCCCAACCATCCAAATTAATTTGGGAATACCACAATTTACATTCATTCCCTACTTTGCTCAACTTGATCAACATTAACCTTATAGTCCGAAGATTTCCTTTCGAATTCGTTTCGCGCCCAAATTGCGCCTAAACAATCAATTATCTCTAGAATTCATTCCTACACCTCCAGGAATACTCGGGAATGATGCATATCAAGTTCAAACCTCTCTTTGATCCCCCAAATCAAAGTTAGCATTGCAACCCGAACTTTTCGGTACATCACACTTGATGATTCTAAACCATATTATTGCATAAACTATCATGGGATTTGGATTTTATGCAATATGAGGATTTTAGGGTTTCAAAAGAGGTATTTTGACCATGAGGGGTTTTGATCAATTTGACCATGAGGGGTTTTGATCTCAATTGATCCTATATTTCCGCAATTGAAGGTGAAACCGACGCGGGAGATCGCTTGGATTGAGATTCCGTTGAGCCGGTGGTGGTCAAAGTGAAGAAAACCCTGTTTTAGCTTCGTTTGCCGCAGTCGGGAGAAATCGACCACGATAAATTGCGTAGCTTGGCTTTCCCGCTTCGTGGCATTGACACGAGGTGAGGGGTGCTATCCGAAATAGTCGGATTTCATTCTATGTCTAAGTTCTACATTTTGATCATATAGCATTATGCCTTGTAGGTGTATATTATATGCATGATGTTGAGGTAGATGGATATATGTGTATGCATGAGATGCTAGTGGACATGTGCATATGAATATGTTGTGAGAATGTGTTAGAAATGTTGCATGAAAACCATAGATGCTCTTATTGTATAATACCAAGATAGTTGTATATATGCATATTGCATGAGAGGTTAGTGGACAAATGCATGTTGACATATTATGAGAATATGCTAGATTCATGTGAATCAGAGGAGTGGACATGTTGTGAGAATATGCTAGATATGTGCGTGAAATGCTAGAGGGCATATGCATGTGAACCAATTATGATAATTGGAAGATATTGCATATGTAGCATATCCTCACTCATGAGAATTGTAAAACTTATGGCATCGTGATTATCGGGGATGGGGGATTCCTGAGGTTCTCGGCCGGGAGGACTTGAGCATATTGCATATGTGGCCTATGGTGAGCATGACATGCCTTGTGATGGATAGGGATGTGGGATTCCCGTGGTCCTCGGGCAGGAGGACTGATCATACTCGCGTCGTCTGTAGACGTTTGTTGTGTTAGTAGAGGTCACGCCTCCCATTCACGTGAGCTCTAGGGTTACATCACGGTGAGATAGAGACCGGGGGGAGGGGTAAGGCGCCGAGGGTGCGCCCCCGGTAGACGGTCAGTTACGGGGGGTCCCTCCCGGCAGACGGTCACGGTCGCGTGACAAAATGTGGTGAGTGGTTCGACCTTCGGGCGAATCGATTGGACTTGGATCAAGGCATGGTCATAACATTTCATATAGTTGCATACATGGTAGAACATTGATAGATGACATTGTTCATGACATAGTAGAACTTGTTGACATGTTTGGTAAAGGCATAGTGATATCATTTGAAGCATGATATAGATGTATATGAGCATGTTGGGCTTATTTTTTCTATCTATTACTTGTCATACTGAACTTTCTATTGTGTATATGCCTTCTTAGGCCTAGTGGGAAAATCGGCGGGGTCGGCGGCCGAACCCACTGGGAACTTTGTTTAGTTCTCACACCCTGTTTTTACAGAGCCAAGAGCGAGCGCATTCATCGAGGATGCAGCGGGGGCATCGAGCCCTAGATAGTGTGGACCACCGGCATTAGCTCACTACCCTTATGTATAGAAAGGAAAGGAAAAAGAAATGTATAACCCTTTGTGAAAGAAATTTAAAAAAATGGTGTATATGTGATGTATTATCCTTTTGTGTATAAAGGAGATAGCATGTTGTACAAATGAGAAGTAAAGTTGAATGTAAATGTGTGTAATGGTTTGCTTTATTTCTCTCGCATCTGTGTATACCTCTTGCAAATGTTTTGTTGCTAATATTTCCTATTTGGATGTATGTATGCACAAATTTTGTTTATGCTTCGGGCGGACAGGAGAAACTGTCCATTCGGCGGGTTTGTTTCGGGCCTGAGCTGTCCAAATTGGCGGCGTCGGATCGTGACAGCCAAACCATTGCACATGTAGTTTGATGGCGAGGCTCTGGTCACCTTGCCATGCTTCCGAGGCGTCGGCAATGATCGTCGCCAACAGAAATCCAACTTTTCGACTGCATAGACAACAACTTGAGAGCACAACGGCAACAACTCAGCTTATGCACTGTTTTGGCCGCAACTGAGGGGAGCATGGGCTTGAGGAAATGTCTGGAAAGGCTGTGCTCGTCGACGTGATGCGGCGAAGGCGATGAAGTGCTAGAAAGAGAAAACTTGGCCACACAATAGCTTTTGGGAGCACACTATCGTTGCATGAATCTATAGACTGTTCCGACAACTCCTTGGAGGTGAGAACGCAATAAAGAAGGCAGAGGTTTTGCAGTGCTCCACCTACCAGAGGTCGTTGGTGACAGAGATTGCTGGAGGAAGGAACTTGGCCACGGAGGCTTTCGAGAGCACCACCAGTCCACGACCAGAGCTTGTGTTGAGAGTTTGTGTTGATGTAACACACTGAAAATTTGCAAATTGCAAGGTTCCAGTGTTTGATCTGTGATTTGAGTTTTTCAGGTATTTTGGAGGGTCGTAGACAGTGTTCCGACCCATGGCTCGTATCCCGAGAATCGAGGTTTAAAGCTCAGCGCCAAAGTCCCACAAGTGAGGAAATTTGGACTGCTCTCGGGTTCCCTCAGCAAGGCTGTGTACCAGTACATGTTGATGGTTGTACCAGTACAACATCAGATGTGTAACGGTACACAGGGTTGTTTTCTGTCAACCTGAGGCTCGGGTTGCTGTCTGGCTGGCTTTGTACCGGTACACTTTCTCGTGTACCGGTACGCAGTGCAGTTGCAGACTGCACGTTGTTGGAGGGTCTTTTTGAGATTGTTACATTTCTATTTAACCCCCCACAGCCCTTTGGAGAGCTCCTTTGAGCCCTAATCCGTGGAGAGCTCAGGTAAAGCCCTTTTCTTTGGATTTTTTCCATTTTCTTGAGGTTATAGCTTAGTTTGATCTCTCTTTCTCCCTCTCTTTTGCTTCATGTTGGATTTCCACCCTTGGAGAAGCCTTGGTTTGAGGAGAGGAGTTTTCTAGAGGACCAAACTTCAACCTTAGCTCATTCCAAGCTTGGATTGGAGCATATTGAGAGGTTAGTATCTTAGATCTAATCTTTAGATCTTGTTTTGGTAGTTCCTTGTGATGAAAATCTAGAAATGAGAATCTAGGGTTTTATTTGGGGTTTCTTGATTTGAGGCTTTGGAATCTAATTGATAAGTGTAGAACTCTCCTTTAGGTTAGATTTGAAGATCCATTGAGTTGATTTGGGCTTTGGACAAGTGTAGCTTGGTTAAAGGTAAGTTCACCTCTTTTCTATGTGATTTTTTGGTGAAATTAGTTGGATGTTCGTTCGAGGCTTTTAATCCCTTTAGAATTTCTCTTAGGGTGCTAGAAGCTTGGGGGGCAACTTCGTTTGAGGAAACGAAAGGGTTCGAAGCGCTTCCGGTGGGTTTGATCTCACCGAAATGGGTGAACTCCCCCTATGTCTTTACTTTGGTTTAAAGACATGTTTAGATGTTTGTTCGTACTCATTATGACATGCTTGCAATTATGAGAACATGATATGAACATGTTATGTATAGTGAAAATATATGCTCTATGTGGCAGAGGCATACATGCGGAATTGGGCACTTTTTGACCATAGTTGAGATTTCTCGTTTATGCAAACCCTAAGAAGCATGTTAGAGTGTGATTGTTGAGATGATCCCTTGAGAATATCTAGTGACTGGATTATGCATATAATTACCTCACATAATGACAATGTTATACTTGTTAGAGGCAAGGTAAATGGAACTTAGTGATCTTACAGTATACTTGTTGTTAGACAAGGTGGTAGAGACATTAGGACTTAGAACATGATAAGGCCATCACGTAGCTAAACTTGATATATTTGGCTTAGTCGGATAACTAGAACATATCATGTGTCAAAGTGACTTGATGCATTAAAGTTAGTAGAACAACTAGTAATGGCCATTGTTGTATTACATTCGATCTAGGGATCGATGGTTATATTCCATGTTTTAGACATGAGGAAATGAGAGTGTGAAGCCTTTGAGGCGAGCCTTAATTGAGTTAATGGCATGTAATACTAGTGAATTAATTGTTTGCATCATAGAACTTTTACTCCATGTAGTGGAGGCATTGGTAGAAAAATATATGCATGACATGCATAATGGACATCGAAATATCTCATAGTATCAATGCATATGGCATAAGAAAGTGAACTATCGTAGATAGGATAATGACATGTGTTATGGGAATATGAACTAGAGACTTTTACTTGACATAGTAAATATAAACGTCGTAGTGACATTTGGGTTAGTAAATGATAAACCTTGACACTTGATACTATATCTGGACCTTTGGGGTCGTGCTACATATTCCATGTTTTAGACATGATGACCGAGAGCTGGATACTATTGATCATACTTGCTTGCCATTGTGCTCATTCGCACATGCTTGTGAAGGTCGCTCCCCACAAGCCGGTACTCCGAAGATAGTTTACGCGACACAGACTCGCCCGTGCGGGATTGGGCGCCAAAATGGGATGCCGTGGGGGAGGCTCATTCCTAGAGTGGGGATGTTGACTACCACGAGGCTATTTTTGGCACGGCACAAGCCGGACTACACGTGTAGATCCATGACGAGAATTGAACTATGATACTGAAAGTGTAAAGTGGAAACTATTACTAGAAAGTGCATCCTAGTTGGATTAGTAGATATGCATGATAGTGCATTTTGTGAACTTTATGTCGTCATTCTTAGCATTGACATTCTAGTGGTAGTATATTACACCTACATTGATTGGCATAATGTATGAATAGAATTGTAATGCAAAGTATCATCACTCATTCGAGCATTATAAACATCATGGACATACATGTAACTAGTATTGACATATCTTTGAATGTGCATGTAATGGGACATTAGCTTACAATTGAATATGCATGTAAGTCGGCAATGACAAGTAGTTGATTAATGACAATAGAACATCATATACATGATAGTTAGTTATTTAGTAAAGACATAACTTCTGTTAATATTGTTTAAATACTTGTCTTTCGTATTTTGCTCATTAATTTACCTTCTTATCATGCTTATTTTAGCTTAGTGGAGCAGTTCGCTGAGGTCAGTAATTGCCCACTGGGAACTATTTTTAATAGTTCTCACACCCTCTATTTGTTGTTATTTTCAGAGCCATCTGCATCGGGAGTGGCTAGGGATCGTGGCAAGGGGTTAGCGGCTAGCTAGGGTCCTACGGAGTTATTTAGTTGGACCCGATGTTATCTTTTTATTTTGTACTTTAGAAAAGATGTATATGTATTTGTTTAGAGCCACATGTTGGATTCTGGATTTAGTTGTATCTCTATTGTGGATCCCTTTTGTTAGAACTTTAGCGACTTTATTATACTCACTCTGATAGCCTTATTAGGACTTCTATGCTCATTTCTTGTTTAGTAAACGCCTTGTGTGCATCGTGTTGTTGGTGTACACGGCGGGTGTGTGCACGCGCCGGCGGGCTTCTGCTGTGCCCGGGGCGTGACAGTTGATGACTCTAAAAAGGCAAGCACAGTGAAAAGGATGGCCGAGGGGTCACTGTGCTCTTTACTGATCTAAGGTCGCTGGCGGTGGTTGTTGGGAGCAATCGAAGAGGGGGGGGGGAGGGGAGAAAAACAACAAGCTTGGGAGAGAGAGAGAAAGAGAGAGATAGAGAGAGAGAGAGAGAATTGAATTGGGTTTTTTCGGCTAGAAGAGGTCGTCGGAGGGCGGTGACATGCTAGCGGCGTGCGGGTGAAGGATAGAGGTGATGGCGACTGATGGAGAGAGAAGAAAAATCCTAGTTTTTCTCCAACATTCTCTTGTATACACTTTATAAAAATTGCAAATGCACCATTCGTTCATTATTTCTTGCTCAAAACCCCATAGTTGGTGTAATTTGTATAGAAATCCTCCGGTTGCAAAATCTCGCAAATTGGCACAAAATGCCACACTTTTTTGCAAAAAATACCAAATTTCTCTGTTCATCTCCAAACATATCTTTATGATGCAAAAATGCTCATAAGTCCCTTTAATAGCCCACTGCACAGTAATTTTGTTATGTTAAAAACTATCAAATTGCACAGTGATATCCCAAAATTTAAAATTTATAATAAAATATTTTTTTTTTTTTGCAATTATGCATTGTCCTTATTAAATGAAAAAGTAGTATGCTTGAATCCGTTAATTGGATTGTTAAATGTTGTTTTTAAATGCTTTAATTCGTGTTTTGTCAATCTACTAACTTCCTATTATGGTTTAGTTACCAATTGTTTTAGAGAAGAATTGTTTGATTGTTTATATGTTGTGGAATCAACAAGTTCTTTCTTGAAAAACTGCCATACCCCAATAGCAGTGAAAGCCCACGGGCGTGCAAACAGATCTGCTATAAGTAGAAGGATGCACCCAGCACATATGAAGCGTCCATAAACAACTTGTAAAATCAATATCAGAGCCAATAAGGTGCTGTTTGGATGGGTTATAAAGGGGTGGATAACGGGGATATCCCCCCTTTATACGTAAACAAAAACTTGGGAGGGTGGGATAGTTCCCACCCGGGTTGGGAACAAGCTTGTTCCCACCCACTTGAGTAGAGAGAGAGAGAAAGAGAGAGAGAGATTTTTATATTAAATTTTAATTTTAATTTTTAAAATTTTTAATTTTAAAATTTAAATTTATAATTTAAAATTATAAATTTTAAAGTTTAAATTTTAAATTTGATATTTTTAAATTTTAAGTTTTAAATTTTTAGTTTTTAAATTTTAAATTTGCTATTTTATATCTTTGAAATTTAAATTTGGTCTTAAATTTGAAATTTGATATTTAAAATTAAAATTTTAAATTTTAATTTCAAATTTTAAAATTTAAAAGTTAAAATTTTTAATTTTCATTTTAAAATTATAAGTTTAAAATTTAAAAATTTAAATTTAATTATAGGGATAATATCATTATTTTCTATTTATAACTAACAACTATTCCTCTTATTCCTAATAACCATCCAAACGCAATTTTTCTAGTTCCAGCTTATACTCACATTTTCATTCAAACAAAAAAATACTTTTTTTCTTACAAAAACCCATACTTGTACGTATCCCCGGTATAACTAGTTCCTACTAATTCCCGAACCAAACGGAGCTGACCAACTAAACACGTATAGCAAACACTGTACATATGACATCCACTGGACCATACATCCATCCATCTCCCAAAATAAAACCAAAAATAGTTCGTAACTATCATTGGTCTCACCAATTCAAATGTACAATCTGCATATTGCAAAACTAGGTGGGGGTCCTCTTCCATCACACACAAGCTTGGGTAGGATGCTATCTACCTTGCAATTCCTTTACCTCGATTGAAATAGGTGCTGAGGGCTCTTAAATAGAAAAACAACAAGGAGGCATGAGAACTACTAAACAGTGGTCCCTAGTGTGTACAGTCGACGACAGTGATGACCTACACCACTAGATCTACTAGAGACAAAATAGTGAATGAATTGTATATCAACATGAAATAACTGAATTGAATAATAACCATGTCTATCATGCCTTTATAACTGATACAAAAAAAAGGGTAAGACTGATAACTCATGCATCACCTAAAGCAACCAAAAGTGATATGCAGTAAATCTTGATCATATACCGACTGACTTAACAGTCCGGCCAAGCTTGCGCCGCCTCTTGTCCAACACCCACCTATCGTGGTCTGCTACCATGTAGGTTACTGTCTTTATCTCAATCTTAGCCAATCTCTGGAGCGGCACTTGCGGGGTGCAACTCTAACGGGGTATGATAGCAATCAAGCTGTCAAGCTCAATGTGGCTTGCAGGCAATAGTCAAAACACAATGATCAATCATGACAACAATACCGTCTCGGTGCCTTTGGCACCACCTTGTTAAAGCTCATTGTCCAACTATCCCTTAACAATTCCATGAATTGTTAACCTTTTCCTAAAATCATTTGATTTTCTGGCATTTTTTGTTTATTTATGTCAAATTTGGATTTTGTTTGTGAATACAGAGGAATGAGAGTCCTTTATCTAATTATCATGAGCACATAAAGAATCTGGTAAGTTATTTCTAGAAATTATGAATGTTATATCAAGGATTAAAGTGCCGTGGCACGGGAGCGCGATGATTGTTGCCTGACACGATATGGCACCAGCATGCCTCCATGCCAACATGTGGCACATTTGTGTGCCGATGGATACGCATGACCTCCTAGTGGTATGCTTTAGCACAGGCTTATTTTAGTTTTTTTCGCCTCAATATACTCTTATAATATTACTCCTCCTAGTAGTACACTTTGGCACAGGGTTATTTTAGTTTTTTTTTGTCTCAATATACTCTTATAATATTACTTTGAAATATTTTATGAAATAATTATGAATATTGGCTTTGTATAGCTTACTACACCAATCAATTAATATAGTGATAAACTTTTTAAATGTTAAGTACAGCTATACCTCATAGCGAATAAAAATTAAAATACAATAATAAAATTCACAAGTACAATAATTATTTAAATTTACATCTTTACATAGGAATAGCTATTTTAGTATAGATATTGCTGGTATTGACAAATAAAATTGGTTATATAATCTACTATAATCAGTTATATATTCTAATATATCTACTAATACTAAATCAAAATTATTTTATATTTATGCTAATTTACAAATTCTAGATTGGAGTAGAACAACATACGTAATTCTAGATTACATTAGTTTGTTGATAACATTATATTACACTAAATCAGATTAGGAAACTAATAATTTTAGATTAGAATTTAGGTAATTTGGAATTATGTAAATCGAATTTAATTAGTTATATTCTATTATATTTAATACTCTAATAGATAATTCTAGATTAGATTTGAATCATTTGATTAGGTTTCGGAATTATAAATTAGAATAGATAAATTTNTAACAAAATAAAAAAAATATTGGCAAAATCTAATAGATTAGATTAGGTAATTCTAGATTAGATTAGATTAAATTCTAGTATAGAGAAAATTAGAATCATTAGATAAGTAAATTAAAGAAAAGGGAGAGAAGAGAATAACAAAATAAAAAAAATATTGGCAATAAGATAGTGTGCAACCCTAAAAGAACAAAAAAAAAAAGAAAAATCAAAACAAATCCTAACTAACAAATCAAAATGAAAAAAAAACAAATAAAAAAGAAAACACGGCATGATATTGTGACGCGATACCTAGTGGATATCGCGCAAGGTTTCGCGGGGTGGGGTTTTGCGAGATCTCCCTTGTACCATGCTCCCATCTTGGGGGCACGGTACGTGCGGCACGGGGCGACAATTGAAATCCTGTGTTATATGGTATAGGTGTGATTGACTGTTGACTTGAAGCAGTCTAATTTCTTATAGTTTGTTCAATTTTGTATGAACTTTGCCATTTTATCTTGATGGAATGATTTCAACTTGAAATGCAGTAAGTGTATCTTTCCTTCTCTTCCATTTAAATCAGTACAAGGACATAGCTAACAGGGGTAATAATTACTGAAGGGGTAATAGATAGTTTTATCCCACTTACTTTGGTGTGTTTTCTTTGGTGGGATTTAATGTTTACTCTAGGCGCTTGATTTTAATTGTATTTTCTGAGGTAGTCTAGTATGATTGATTAGAACTAGAATAATTTTTCTGAATTCAACTGAATTCTGTTTGTCATTATGCCCAAGTTTGTGGAGAGGTAATTCTTCTTGGTGAGGGTATTTGCTGTACTTGCTAACTCAGTTTTTATAAATAAATGATAAAAGCTAGGGAAATGAGAAAACTTGTCTCTTGCATACAGTTACGGACAAACATATCCATTATCCTTATTAAATGACCAAGTAGTTTTGCTTGAATCCTACAATTGGATATAGATCTTGTTCTCAAGCACTCCATCTATTGTTTATGCCAGTCTACTAATTGCTACTCTGTTTGATTACTTGTTGTTTTGGGGAAGTTCTATATGTTTCTTTCTCGAAAACTTAGACTATTTTCTGTGCTGTGGAGGGTTTTGACTATGTCAGCTTTTCTTTTCGTGGGAGCATATAACATGTATAGTCATGCGATTATATGATTATGTTACCAAGAAAAGCTGTCTGAGCAGTTATCTTTGAAGAAGCACCAATATTTATTCAGATTTTTGCTGTAGTATGACCATCAAATTGGAGCTTTTGCTTGCGGGGCTTAGAAGTTCATTTGAGACTCCGGCCTAGCGAAGGGACCAACCTTCTTTTATCTGAGCACTTGAATTTAAAGTTTCTGTTTCTGGAACATAGAAAGCCATTGGAGAAATTTCTCTGAATTTCATAAAATTGACAAAAAATTTTACAAGAAACTAACTTTTATGAACTCCTTTCTTAGATATATGGTGTCGTTCGGAAGGAAATATGGTACCATCCTGATATGTACTTATACAGAGACATGCTCATGATGCTTGCTAGAAACAAGATGATTGAAGGGGCAAGACAAGTTTGGATGGATCTGCGGTCTGAAGATGTGCGATTTGATCAACACACTTATGGTGACATTGTTCGCGCCTTTTGTGACGGGGGATTGCTCGATTTAGGGATGGAATTTTACAATGACATGAGGAGTTCTTCTGATCCTCCCCTCTCGCTTCCGTTTCGGGTTATCTTGAAGGGCCTCATACCATTCCCTGAATTGAGAGAAAAAGTGAAACAGGATTTCTTGGAGCTTTTTCCCGATATGATAGTTTATGACCCCCCAGACGACTTGCTATGAGTCAAGATGAGCATTGTGCAGGTGCTCAAGTAAAGTAACTAAATTATAAACTTGGCAGGTTTAATTTATTTGTTTAAATGATGTATGTTTTAATGGGGACATTTAAGAAATAATAATGGAAGTATTGATGATATTCTTGCCGTTTCATCGTTTTATCAATCTATAATCTATTTGCAGTGCAATCTGCAAATTTTCATTTGTGTTTAATTTTTTGCAAATTTTAGTCTTTCTTCCTGTCTACTTCCTTATCTGTCGTCATTTGTAGGATTCTCGCCACTTGTAGGGTTCCCCCCCCCTCTTTTAGACGTCTTCCATTTGTTTGGGCAGAAGGAACATGAGAAAAGCTAAAAGCGAGTAGGAAAATAATTTTATAAGGTGCACCTGCTTGGTGTTGGTACAGCCCCTCGCGACAACAGGACTTTTCTGTATCGAATTACCACTACAATCAAATTGAGTTTTAGTGGCAATTTAGCAGAGACGATTATCGAATGGCCGTTAATTTTTTTTATCAACTTATGTTTTAGTGACAATTATTTTAAATAGCCATTAATTTTATATTAAATATATTTATTTGACAACTAATATAATCCTAACCCTAACTCTAATTCGAACCCAACACAGCCCGATTGGGCTCACACGAGCGCACCTCCCACCCTAACCCTGTTCGAGAGAAATAATTGGGCAAGTTCTAATAGCTTTCCAATAAGGTTGGAAGGGCTAAAAGTAAGTTCCAAAAAAGTTAGGAAGGTTTTAGCATCGATCGGCGCGAAATAGAGTTGAAAAAGATGCAAAACTGAAATTCTGGGATTTTTATTACCGGTTTAACATTGCCCTTGTACAGGTACAAGGCATCAGACTGAGAGCAGCAGCTCTCGGGTTTGCCTCTGCGAAATGTTGTAACCGGTGACAAACCCATTTTGTACCTGTATCAGTGTATTACCCGAGAGAAGCAGCTCTCGGGTTAGCCTCTGCGTGATCGTGTTACCGGTGACAAACTCATTTTGTACCGGTAGACAGTGCCCTTCGTAGCAGCTTTAGGTCTGCTGCAAATATGAGTATTGGGAGGATTTTATTGCAAATGTTACAACATATAAACACCCTAACACCCCTCCCCTCTCTCTTTCACAACCAAACACAAAACCTAACCCATTCCTCTCCCTTACTCTCTCTAGAAGCTCTCTCCCAAGGTGGATTTGGAGGAGAACTTAGGGATTTTGGAGGAGATTTGGAGGATTAGAAGGTTTTGAAGCTTTCCAACAAGGTGGACTTGGGTGAGTTTGAGGCTAAGGTAAGGTTTTAAGAAAGATTGAGTCTAGGGTTTGGCTTTGTACCTTAGGAAGTTAGGTTTTGATCCTCTTACATGTGTAAAAACCTAGTAGAGGCCATGAACACCATGAAATTCATGGTTTCCTCATGAGTTCTCATGGTGAAGTTCTAGGATTAGTTTTAGATGCCCTAGAAATGGTTCGAACGACTAAGAAATGGTATTAGAGAACTTCTTAGAGGGTTCTAAGCTAATTTTTGCTTAGCTCTAAGATCAATCTAAGGAAAATTATAATATAAAATTGTTAGGGCACCAAATTTGGGGCTTTTGCCCTAAGTTGTTTCCAAGGTAAATTGACCTTGTGGAAACCTAATTGGGGGTATTCCCGACGCGTTGGGAGATTTGGTTCGTCGATACGAAGTCTATGTAAAGTTGTTAAGTAAAAAGCCTAATTTAGTTTCATTTTGGTATAGATTGCCGCAGCACGCGGAATAGGAGTAAAAAAATCGCGAGAATTGAACCATGACTCCTTTACTACCATACGAAGTGGGGGGTGCCTTCCGGAATCATTGGATTCCCTTCTAAGTCTATGTTATCTTTTTGAGCATACTAGTTACAGTGCACGTGCAATGCACGTAACATTTAATTAAATTAAATTTTATTTATATATTAAATTTAAATAATTATTGGTAGTATAAATCTATTTATCAGTTAATTTTTTCTAAAATTAAATTTTTTAATGTATATCCAAATTTTAAATATTTAAATTAATTCTAAATTTTAAATTAAAAATATTAATAAATAATTACAAAATTATAAATAAAATATTATATAATAATATTTTTATTATATAAATAAAATACTATATAAATATATATTTATAAATAAAATTATATATATTTATATATTTATATATTTATTTATATATATATAATGAGAGGGAAGTCCACCGTGGACCTCCCTCTCATCTGGTCCACGAGGCCAAACTGGCCTTGTGGACCGCGCACATGCTGCTCCCCTCTGCGCGTAACACCGCGCCCTCTTACTCTCGACACGCAGATGGCCTCTAGCGAGATGGGATCGTCGTTGCAGCCCTCTTGCTCCTGGCGCCGGCCAAGGCGGCGGAGGAGCAGGACGACGACGACGAGAGTGCGGAGGAGGAGCTCCTGGAGGAGCCTGTCACGCCCCGAGCCCCGCCTATTTTGTCAGGTTCGAGCACGCCGACAGACCGCCGAACGGACAGAGTTTCCCCTGTACGTCCTAGGCGTCGTAAATAGTACAATACAAGAGGTTTCAAACAGGAACAATATTCATACAATGATTGCATAAGGAAGGTATCAAACAACATAACACATCCTATGTTATTACAAGCATTCACATAGATTCATTTTTACATCACACTTGCATATTACATTTTATAACCTCCAAATACAATCAAGTTACTACATCATTTAATTATTACAAGTTGGATACATTGAATTCTTTTCCCTTTACTATGCCCCTAGGTTATGCCGACTCGGGGTACCACTATCTCTGGTCTCTGGGGTAGGGCGCTATCTATGGAGTTACGCCCTTGCCTTGCGCCGCCGCGCCGCTCACGTGCGAACCTGTAACACCCCAAAACAACGTGGAGTGAGAACCAACTCCATGGTTCCCAGTGGGTACGGCCACCCAAGGGAAAAGCTCGACCAATAGGTCCAAGGAGGTTCCGCAACATGTTAGTCCAACAGATATTCAACAGATATATATATTCAAGTATTGAAATACATGTTATGCCTCGCAATATGCAATATGAAATTCATGCGGTTTATGCAACTATGCAACCAACTAGTAGTTCAATCGATACTACTTTCAATCCTGCTATCCATAACTCATCCAATTGACTTCTAAGTTTTCCTCTATCTTAGATTCATGTCAATTACAGTTCTGCCCAAAAGGTTTAACCTGCCTTTATAAGCTATCCTGTAACGCCCCGCGACTACCCACCTATTTGGCCGGGTGCGGGCACGCCGACAGCACCAAACGGATAGGGTTTTCCCTGTACTGCAGACAGAGTCTCCCCTGTACGTTCAAGGCATCGCAATCAATACAATGTACGAAGTTCCAACCAGGAACATATTTCAAACAAGATTGCATAAGGAAGGTATCAAACTGCATAAATACATCTTATGTTATTACAAGCATTCACATTCATACATGTTACATCCTAATTACCATTCTTTTTCATTCAAATGCAATCTAAGTTATTACATCATTTACTTATTACAAATTTGATACATTGTGTTCTATATCATTTTCTATACCCCTAAGCTATGTCGACGGGGTACTGCTATCTCTGGTCTCTGTGGTAGGGCGCTATCTACGGAGCTACGCCCTTTCCTCGCGCCGCCGCGCCGCTCACGTGCAAACCTGTAACACCCGAAAAAAACGTGGGGTGAGAACCAACTCCATGGTTCCTAGTTGGTATGGCCACCCAAGGGAAAAGCTCGACCATTAGGTCCGAGGAGGCACTGCAATCATGTTAGTCCAAAAACATCTATAGATATATATCATAATGTCATTATGCAACTAACAGATAACATGCCTCACAATATGCAATATGAATATTATGCAGTTCTATGCAATTATGCGACCATTAAGTAGATCTATTGATTCTACATTCAACTCTGCTAATCTTAGCTCATGTCATTCGATTCTAAGGTTTCTACTACCTTAGATTCTCAACTTAAGTCCAACTGGCTTCTAAGATCTCTATTACCTTAGTTCTTGCCTCTATCACTAGCTTTCAAGGTTTCCATTAACCTAATCAAGCTAACCACCTGACTCGGCCTCGAGTCAATCTTCCGCGGATAGTTCGCGCACTGGCCGCCCTCTGTGACTTTAACCAGCTGGCGGTGAAGTCGTCGCACACGCCGAACACTAGTTTAAGTCCCTTGACTTAGCCATCTGGCGGTGAACGTATCGCATCTCACCCAACAATGGAGCAAGCCAATCCGGCGGTATAATTCACTAACTGGCTTAACCATCCGGCGGCGAAGTCGTCGCACACGCCACGACAATGGTTCAAGCCCCGGGCGGTGATCTCTATGGACTCACCCCCCAATCCTCCCTTGGTATCAACCTCGGCGGCGAAGTCGTCACACACGCCCTAGCCTTGATACCAAGGTCATCACAGATCCTGGGATTCCGGAATCCACTTCCACAGGTCGAGGGTCCATAACCAACCCTATGCTGTTGACCTAGAACATCCTAGTGGCTACTACCACTATACTCAACAACCTAGGTTCAATGCCACTCTAGGTTCACTACATATCATAACCTAGGTTCCAACCCTCTAGGTTTTATATCTTTTTTGTCTGACATATGTTTACTAACACTAAGTTCATTGTCATTCCTATTCAACCTATGTTCACGACACTAGGTTGGATGCCACTCATCTAGATCTATTTGACTCTAGGTTCGTTCACAACCTATGTTTTCTAACACTGGGTTAGACGCCACTCGATCTATTCGACATCCTAGTTGTCCAATCGAGTATTCTATAGTTTTCATGTCCCTATTTCCAATGTCAAGTTCTCTACTCACTCTAGAGTTATTGATCCAATTCACCTGCATATATATAATCTAGCATATCTTCTCAATGCTAATTATGTATATGTATCACTATGCATTCTCCTAACATCATGCAATTATGCTATTATCTAGCATTTTAACTTATGTCATCAACATGCATTTCATTCTATGCACTATGCTCACATGCATTCTTTTAGTGTTAACTACATGCATCCATTTAGATGCCTCATTTACATTTATATGTATCAACATGGATTCTTAATTTTCTTAGACATAAAGGCGAGCTAGTCGCTTCGGTGAGCACAACCCACCTGTATCGCATTCCGATTGCTTGTAGTCACATGCAATCGGCCTCCCGCGGCACTCGACACCCGGTTTGGCCCGATTTCGTAGTTGCTCACCAACCGTGCGTCGCTTTGCATTCTGGGAATTAAAGGTCTTCAACTAGTTGCCACGACGCCCGGAATCTATTTTCGCAATTTATGGGTGCCGCCTCGACCCTATAGGCGGAAACGAAGCTCCGAACGTCCGTTTCTTCAATAACTTCGCGTGGGCTCGACGAATCGCCGAACCGACTTCGCTAACGCGTTTGTTTACCTAGCAATTAGGTTTACAGAGGGTCAAATGAGATCAAACCCTTATACATACCAAAACCCCATTTTTGATGCCCTAGATCCTACTATTGCAAAATACTCCAAATCGATCTCCGATTCATGCAATAAACTGTTAGATGTATGCCCTAGAAGCCAACCAGGCAGACATAGGCAGACACATGTATTCTTTCTATGACATAAATTTGTATTTGACTTTAAAATATTATGAATAAATTTGGGTTATTATTTCCATTCATGTTGTGTATGTGTCCATGAATCGTCCAATGAATTAATAAGATGATGACATATATTCTCAAGAGTTGAGAATTTGAGACATGTGTCATTGGTGGTTAATTCCTAAATGCTCCTGATCAATGGATCATCACGGGGACGGTGATTGATCCAGTGAGATTGGTGCATAGGTCGCTTCCCTTTTGGGTAGACGAGTCTCGAGTCGACAGTGTGGGGACACTGAAGCGAATATGCAGGTGGTTGTTAGAGAACAAGAGTACCGAGCGTGACCAACGCGAGAAGTCACTTGGATGTCTACTCACTCGTCAGTGACTTACTCAATTGTTGCAGTATTGTGACTGATCCTTTGACCTGCGGTGCCTCGGCTATTCACAATGAGGTTACTGTAGTTTGACTGTACATACACTTGGTCCCTAGCCATTCGGGTCCTTGCGGTGCATGTTGGCTGCAGTAGGTTCATTGTAGGAATAGGGTGCGCACTTAGATGGAATCTATCTCCCTTGGTAGATAGGGGTGTTAGTCCTATGTGATTTATGAGACCGAGTTTAGAAGACCTTGGCCAGGGCAGAATAAATAGCGGAAAAGGGTTTCCGATATTAGAAACTCGAGTCGAATAAATTTAACATATGACAGACGATGGGGTTTGACGAGTTGTTCCATAACCTCCGTCTAGTCGGGACTCATGATAGAAGGATTGTATCACACGGTAACTGCACCAAGAGGTTCAGTATTCCATTCTACTGGAATGCCACTACATGCTGCTAGGCGTCACTGGTGGATTGTGAGACTCATGAGAATTATCTAGATGATCGATAATTCTCATTGGGCTGAGTTGGAATTGTTCTAATCCATTGAAAGGAGTTTCAGTGATATTGTTGATAGTGATCAAAATATATCTCACTACCAGATAGAATAGAACCTATGGGGTCACACACATAAGAGGTTGTGATTGATCGGATAGCTAGATCGCGATTATTGAATCGCCGGAGGACCTAATTGTCAATATGTTGATAATTGGACTAATTTGTAATTGTTACAAATTAGTGGTATTAAAGTGTAAATGTTACAAGAGAGGACTTACTAATAGTTAGTAAATTATAAGAGGACTTATGTGCAAATGTTGCATTATTAATTTGATAAGATCAAATTAATATAAAATTCAAGTCGAATCAAATTAGGATTTGATCGATCTAACCAATTAAGGAAAAGATAAATTTAAATCTAGATTTATACTTATCCTTAATTGTCATTATATTATTAGGAATAGGATTATATTCCTATATATAATATACGGGAGTTTTTAGAAAACCCTAGCCGTCATCTATCCTCTCTTCTCTCTTCCATCTTCTAGCAAGAAAGACGTCCTTTTGCAAGGGAGCTAGCACCCCGGTGAGGACATCGATCAAATCAAGAACCTCGTGTGGATACCTATAGAGGCCGAACGAGTGTGCGGCTTCAAGAGAACCGAATTACATGATCATCATATTGAGGGGAAGATCTATCCGCGAAAAAGGTAAATATTCGATCTTGTTTTTCTTCTTTAATCTTAAAGAACATGAGGGATCCTAATTGCGTGGTTTTAAGATTGGATCTCGAAAGTTTTCAAAAATTAAATTTGTTTGATTTCTTTTTCCGCTGCGTTTTACCGTACGCAATTTTCTAACAGTGGTATTAGAGCCATCCTCATGTTTTTAAGATTAAAATTATGAATTTGGGTATTCTAAACCGTTTTTCGACGATCGAACGATTTATAGATTGTTGTTTGGATGATTCGTAAAATCAAATTGATTGAACAATTTAATCGACGATTTCTCGTAATAATAATAAAAAAAAAAACTACTGTAGCATCCGTACGGACGCTACTGTAGCGTCAGTACGGTTTACTGTAGCAGTCCGTACGGACGCTCGTACGGACGCTACTGTAGCGTCCGTACGGAAGTATGAATTTTTTTTTTCTTTTCTTTTTCTTCTTTTTATTATTAGATCGATTTAGATAATGAATAGATAGATCTAATTTGATTAGATCAAATTGATTTCTTGATGAGATCAAGATGTTATTTTTGTAGATTAAATTGTTGATCAAAATTATAATAATCAATAAGATTGATTATTTTTAATAATTTATTTTTTCGAATCATCGGTTAATGGTTAATTAGAATATCCAAAATTTATTATTATGCATGTGATGTATGAGATACGGTGATGATCATGGATAGCAACCTATTTATTTTCGTTTCGACATGTGATGTATGATGTGTATGCAGAATCCTGTAATCTTAAATTTGTTTAAATTAAGGATTTTGTATTAGTGATGGCTATATTTGTGCCTGCGTGTACAAGCTGATTTATTTGGAGACTTGTGTGTCTCAATAGGTTAGAGATAAAAGTTATCAAATGTAATTAATTTTTATTTCATTCTTTTTATTGGGTTGTATAATGTATGGTTGCACGTCATTGGTTGATCGGTTGCAAGCCTAAAAGTTTGCATGGTCCGGATAGAGACGAATACTTGATGGTGGTCGGATCAAGGTGTTGATAAGGATCAAATCAAGTTGAAGTTCCAGATCGGATCAAGAAGTTGAAGACAATCAAACCAATGACGTGTGTGTGCTTGTAATTTATGACCCTAAGACCCCGATTCCGACTCAGTGGCTCAAGTCTGAATCCACTTCTAAGATCCATGATCATCACCAGTTTAATTATATTTGTTATGCGTGGATTGTTTTTATTTGCATTAGATGTAAATAAATAAAATTTTTTTTGAGACCTAAATAAATCTCCTCATAAATATTAAGTCGAGCGGTCTTCCGCCGTTGTAGAAGTGCGGGCGCTTTTCTAGCGTTGATTGGCACGGCTGGTTACAGTGGTCAGTTGCATCGGGAATTCACAACCACTCTATTAGCATGAGATGCTGTGGAGTAAAGATGGGGTTGGGCCCAATAACTGTCAGGTGAGGGACCTAATGACGGTTTGCTTACGCGTTTGAACGGTGGGTCTGACTTAACTGAGAAATGGGGCCAATAACTGTCAGGTGAGGCCTACAGGACTTAGAGACCGATCACTGCAATTTGGTTGAGAAGCATTGAACAAGAGTTATCCACTCATCGATTTACATATCACTAATAACTGTTAGGTGAGGTGGTACGTTAAATTGGTGGGACCGCAGTACCCACTTGAAACCTTTTGTCGCGTTGGGTTTCCGTTTCTCTACCCGAGGAGTGTAAGAGACTCAAGAAAATAGTGGGAGGCTAAATTTATTTTTAAAATCACTAAAATAATTTTTCAAAGCAAATACAAATATCTAACTTGAATCTTTACTCTCTGCAAAGTAAATGTCTGTTTCCAATTATCTCTCTCATGTTCTCGACACAAAATCCTTAACTGAAATTAATTATAAAGACTGGCTAAGGAATTTAAAAATAGTTTTAAATTCCAATAAGCTCTGCATTGTTCTCGACCAGGTAAATCTCACGTTGCCAAACCGTCCAATAACTAACAGAAGGGCAGTCCGTTCATGATCATTGTTTGACAATGATCATAGACCTCGAGGAGCTTGAGAAGCTTGGCGTGAAAATGGACAAGGAATTGCAAGTTGATCTGATCCTGCAATCCCTTCCTGTATCATATGGACAGTTTATTGTAAACTACCATATGAATAAAATTGACTGCACCAATGCAGAGTTATTGAACATGTTGGTAATAATAGAGGGGACTTTTGAAAAGTTCAAAGGGAACGGTTCATGTTGTGGAGCGAGCTTCCTCTTCCAAAAGAAAGTCTAATTGGAAGAAGAAACCCGCGAAGAAACAAAAGACGGAGAACAAGCCCAAGAAGGAAGCTTCTAAGAATAAGGCCGCTGACAAAGGAAAATGTTTCCACTGCAACGTTGACGGTCATTGGAAGAGAAATTGTCCTGTCTACCTGGAGAGCTTGAAGAATAAAAGGAAGGACACATCTTCGGAAGGTATGTCAGACTTGCTCGTAATAGAAACTAACCTTACGGTTTCCTCTACTTCTAGTTGGGTTATAGACTCTGGTTCTAGTTCTCATCTGTGTACTTCAATGCAGGGTCTAAGGGAAAGTAGAGGGCTTAGGGAAGGTGAAGTGACCCTACGAGTGGGCAACGGGGCAAGAGTTGCTGCTGTGGCTGCTGGCACCTATTCTTTGCGACTACCGTCAGGATATGTTTTATTACTTAAAGACTGTTATTATGTACCTCCTGCTAGCAGAAATTTGATTTCTGCACAGGATGGTTTAATTTTGACAAAAACTACTGCATAATTTATTTTAGAAATAAATTATCAGCCGTGGTTTTATGATTGACAATCTTTATCATTTACATATGGATGTATCTACAAATATTTCTGAGCAAGTAGTGACTGCTGTTGGGTCTAAGAGACCTAGAGATGAGATAAACCTAAAGTATATGTGGCACCTCAGGCTTGGTCATATTGAAGAAGAAAGGATCAATAAATTGGATAAAGATGGGCTTCTCGGCCCATTGACTTCAGAGTCGTATCCAGTTTGTGAATCTTGTCTTCAAGAAAAATTGACTAAATTACCCTTTGTAGGACAAGGGGAAAGGGCCACTGAGATACTTTTCTTGATACACACTGCTGTGTGTAGGCCATTTGATGTGCATGCTAGGGGAGGTTATCTCTACTTCATAATATTTACCAATAATTATTCACGGTATGGGTATGTGTATCTTGTGAAACACAAGTATGAGATTTTTGAAAAGTTCAAAGAATTCAGATATGAAGTAGAAAAACAAACTGAAAAATCCATCAAGGTTCTTCGAACAGATCGAGAAGGAGAATACCTTAGTGGAGAGTTTCTAAATTATCTCAAAGAAAACGGCATAGTCTCATAGTGGACTCCTTCGGGAACACCTCAACTAAACGGGGTGTCAGAACGGAGAAACCGAACCTTATTGGATATGGTTCGATCTATGATGAGCTTCACTGATCTTCCTTTATTTCTTTGGGGACATGCTTTGCTTACCGCAGCTTATTTGTTAAATAGGGTTCCCTCTAAATCCGTTCCTACCACGCCGTATGAGATATGGCATGGTAAGAAACCAAGTCTTGGTCATATCAAGATTTGGGGGTGTCCGGCCCATGTTAAGCGACTACAGGCGGACAAGTTAGAGGTTAGGTTTGAGAGGGCTCGCTTTATTGGATATCCTAAAGAAACTTTAGGTTACTATTTTTATATCCCAGAGAATTACAATATAGTTGTGAGCAAACGTGCTATTTTCTTGGAAAAATAGTTTATTTAAGAAGCTAGTGGGAGAAAAATTGAGCTCGAAGAGAAAGTCTCTGAAGAGCAATGAGTCATCAAACCTACAGAACCTATTCAAGCTGAGCCAGTACATGTAGTACCTCCTCCACCTCGTAGGTCGAGTAGAATCTCTCATCCCACTAAAAGATACTTAGGTATCCTTATAGAGGAAGTAAATGAAATGTTCCTCATGGGAGATAGGGAACATGGAGATGATCCCAAAACCTACAACGAGGCGATGTCTGACATCGATTCCGAGAAATGGCTGGATGCCATGAAGTCAGAAATTGACTCAATGCATTCCAACCAGGTTTGGATTTTGGTAGACCCACCAGAAGGTATAGTACCTATCGGGTGTAAATGGATCTACAAAAGAAAGATAGGTTCGGATGGAAAGGTAGAGACCTATAAAGCAAGGCTGGTTGCAAAAGGTTATAGTCAACCCGAAGGCATTGACTATCAGGAGACCTTTTCACCTGTGGCCATGCTCAAATTCATTCGAACACTGCTTGCCCTTGCAGAATACTATGATTATGAGATCTGGCAAATGGATGTGAAAACTGCCTTCCTAAATAGATATGTTGAAGAAGATATCTATATGGAGCAGCCTTTGGGTTTCACTTTCGGTGACGAAAGTCACAAAGTATGCAAGTTGCAACGGTCCATTTGTGGACTTAAGTAAGCATCTCGGACTTGGAATACTCGTTTCGATAACGTGATTAAATCGTTTGATTTCGTTAAGAATGAGGAGGAACCATGTGTTTATAAGAAGGTCAGTGGGAGAGCTGTCACATTCCTCGTATTGTACGTGGATGACGTTCTCCTAATTGGGAATGACATTCCAATGTTGACTTCAGTTAAAATATGGTTGTCTAAAGAATTCTTCATGAAAGATCTAGGGGAAGCATCCTATATTTTGGGGATAAAGGTCTATAGAGATAGATATAAAATGATGCTAGGCCTCTCATAGAAAATATACATAGAAAAGGTGCTGAAGAGGTTCGGCATGGAAAACTCCAAAAGGGGACTTTTACCTCTTAGACATGGAATTTATCTCTCTAAGAAAATGTGCCCCAATACATTTGAAGAGATTCAACGTATGAGTAAGATCCCTTATGCATCAGCTATAGGGAGTCTTATGTACGCCATGCTATGTACACGACCTGATATCGCGCTTGCTGTGAGTGTCACAAGTAGATATCAATCTAATCCAGGTGAGGAGCACTGGATTGCTGTGAAGAATATACTCAAATACTTGAGAAGGACTAAGGATATGTTCTTGGTCTTTGGAGGAGGAGAGTTGAAATTACAATGATATACTTATTCAGACTTTATGTCTGATGTTGACGATAGAAAGTCTACGTCAGGATGTGTGTTCTTATGCGATAGTGGCTTGGTGTATTGGAAGAGTTCCAAACAACCATCCTACCATGGAAGCAGAGTATATCGCCGCATTTAGTGTAGGCCTTCTGATTCATGAAGTTTGTCGCGGAATTAAGTGTGATGCCATCGGATGTCATACCACTCTATTGTGACAACAATGGCGCCATAGCCTTAGCTAAGGAGCCCAGGTCTCATCAGAAGTCCAAGTATATAAAGCGGCGGTTTCATATTATACGCGACTATCTCGACTGAAATACATCGAGATGTAGAGAGTAGACTCCACGGATAACGTGGCAGGCCCACTGACTAAACCACTTAGCCAGCAGAAGACTGAAGTCCATCTTGAGAAGATGGGGCTTAGGTATATGGCTGATTGGCTTTAGTGCAAGTGGGAGATTGTTAGATGTATGCCCCAGAAGCCAACCAGGCAGACACATGTATTCTTTCTAGGATATAAATTTGTATTTGACTTTAAAATATTATGAATAAATTTGGGTTATTATTTCCATTCATGTTGTGTATGTATCCATGAATCGTCCAAGGAATTAATAAGATGATGACATATTGTCACGCTCCGAAACTGCTACCAATTTGGTCCGGTTCGGGCGCGTCGAATAGCCGCCGAACGGACAGCACCTCCCCTGTCCGCCCTAGGCTCAACAACAAGATCATGTACATTTTTGTCGCCCAGGATGACATACAACATACATGAACAATACGAAACACCACATGTGCTATACACTTAAGAGCAAGACACAAGTAATAAAACGAGTGATATAAAGAGAGTAACATCTAGCTATTACATCCACAATGCATTCAACATTTAGATCCTTGATTATATTTACATCTCCAAAATGAATATGCATGATAATCTCCAAAATACACAAGCAACCTCCCACAATACATCATATGTCACGGGGTACACGAGGGTACACTAATGCAAGTGGAAGCTGCTAACTATACCTAGGGTGCGATGCCCCGGTGCTCTCTCGCTAGGCCCTGCAATAAAGTGGGGTGAGAACTATATAAATATAGTTCCCAGTGGGTTCGGCCGCCGACTCCGCCGATCTTCCCACTAGGTCCAAGCTGGCACAGATAGATAGATAAAAAGGTAGATAGAAATAACTGCTACTATATCTACTATGCCATCAAATGCAAAGGATGCATGGAACATCATCTAGCAATATCCTACTATCATGCTAGAATGCTTCAACAGTGTAATGAATACAACTACAACATAGTTATGCAATCTACTATGTCTAATCATGGTATGAATGCAATCCACTTATGCAATTCATGTTACTACCCAATCAACTAGGCCAACTTGCCTAAGATCTCAAATCCAGGAGATGAAGAGCTACCCTGCTCTTTTGCCGCCTAACTCATAACTCAAGGGTCCTAGACAAAGAGCTACCCCGGTCCTTGCCCGACTCATATCTCGTAGGTCCGACCCAATCTCGAAAGTCCTAGGCAAAGAGCTACCCCGCTCCTCACCCGACTCACCTCTCGAATAGGTACAGGGCTGCTCCACTCAATCTCATAGTAAAGGCCAACCATCACACTACTATATGCTCAATAGTTTACCCAATCACTCGGCTAGCCTAGAGGCTCACTCTCAATCTCATGTCAATGCTATAGGTGCCACACCTACTCTCAGTCACACTGGTGAGGATCCGCTCACTCACCCAACTCTCAACATAGGTGCCACAAGTCAATCTCAATCTAGTGGATGAGGAACCGCTCACTCAAGGTGAGAACTACTGTAACCCCGAGATCTCGGTGGAATATTGTGGACTTTAGCCAAATTGACTAAAGTACTCAAGAGGATTGGTTGGACGTGATCTATTTAGCATTCCAACAGTGTTGGAAGGCTAAAAGTAAGCTCTAAAAGAATTGGAAGGGTTTTGGCATCGATCGGCGCAAAGTAGAGCGCAATTTGAGTCAAAAACAGCATTATGGATGCCTTGTACCGGTACAAGCCCAATGGTTGTACCGGTACAACCAGCGTAGTACAGTGGCTTGGAGCTGCCAGGCCTTGTACCGGTACAAGGGGCCTTGTACCGATACAAACCCTGCGCAATCGAGGAGAGGTGCTCTCGGGTTGGCTCTATACGCGGCCTTGTACCGGTACAAGAGCCCGTGTACGGGTACAAGGGGGCCCCGACAGCACAATAAGATCTGCCGTGAATATGGATTGTTGGAGGGTTTATTTGCAATTGTTGCAATATAACAAATACCCCAAACATCTCTCTCACTCTCCCAGCTGCTCTCTCTCCCTCTCTCAACCGTGCATAGCAAAGAGAGAAAGAAAAGAAGAGAAGGAGAAGGAAAAGAGAAGAAGAGAAGGAAAAAGGGAAGAAAAAGGAGAAGGAGAAAGAGAAGGAGACCAAGAAGGAGATCTTCTTCCCCCTCTTCATCTTCTTCCTCACCTTGGAGCAAGCCTAGAGAGGTAAGCCTCAAACCCTACCATGGTGGATTCCTAGGGTTAAGGTTTTATGGTTTGGAAATGGTTCAAATGGAACCTATTGGAGCTCAAGGGATGGTTCTAGCTCACATCGAAGCTTTGAACCATGGATTGCACCATTGATGCAAACCTAGGGTTAGGGTTTGGGTTTTGAACCCTAGATCTTGGTTTTGATCTCCCTACAAGTTTTAGAACCTTGCATTAGGCAAAAGAACACATGAAATCCAAGTGTTCCTCAAAGTGCTCTAATGGTGGAACTCTAGAGTTTGTTTTAAATACCCTAGGGATGATTCTAATGAGATGGAAGCAAGTTTAGAGAACTTCTTGGGTGATTCTAAGCTCGATTATGCTTAACTATGAGATCAATCCCAAGAAATTTGATTATGGCATTGTTAGGGCACCGAAATTGGGGCTTTTGCCTCCGGGTGTTTCTAAGGCAAATTGGCCTTATAGAAACCTAATTGGGGACCTAACGAACGCGTTGAAATGCTCGGTTCGGCAATCCGACGAGCGTACGCTAAGTTATTGACGAAACGGTCGGTTTTGGTACAGATAGCCGCAGCACGCGGGATAAAGGTCTAAAAATTATGAGATCGGAACCGGAGCACCTTGGAGTCAAGGAATAAACTCCGGAAAAGACGGATCGCGGTTCGGAGGTCGTTTGGAAGTCGCGCAAGAGTTCGGGCCAAACCGGGCAACGGTTGCCGCGGGAGGCCGATTGCAAGTGACTACAAGCAATCGGAGCGCGTGTTAAGGTGGGTTGGTTTACCGAAGCGACTAGGTCGCCTTTATGTCTAATTATTAGACTTTCATGTTGATGCATGTTGATGATCGGTATAGTTGATGCTAAGTAGAAATGCATAATATGATGTAGATGCTAAAGTTGATGCATATAAATGTAAATGATGCATGTAGCTAAATAATGCATGATGATAGTGTGATGTAATTGCTAAATAGAATGCATTATGAGCATGTTGAATAAAGCTAGATAATTATGTGAATGCATGTAAGCATAATGCATAGAATGAAATGCATATTGATGATATAAGTTAAAATGAGATATAGAATGCATGTTGACATTGTGAGATAAATGTGCATGAAACTAGGTTGATAACCCTAGAATGATTAAAGTGAATGATGCTATGCTAAAGTATAAGTGATAAGCATGATATAAGAATAGTAAATGCAAGTGCATGTTAAGAATGCTAAGTAAGGAACATATATAGGTGGACATGAATAAACCTATAGATCGAGTGGCATTAAACCTAGTGTCGAGGACATAGGTTAAATAAATGAGATGTTGAACCTAATGTAAAGAACATAGGTTAAATAAGAGGGATGTTGAACCTAATGTAAAGGACATAGGTTGTGAAATGAAAGCTGCTTAACCTAGAGTCAAGTAAACCTAGGTTGGAAAAGAATGATGATCCTAGTGTAATAAACCTAGGTTAAGAATGTGAAAGCAATAAACCTAAAGTAATAACTTAGGTTGTGTAAAGGACAATGAACCTAGAGTCGATTGGACCTAGGAGATAAATGCTTAGACCTAGAGAGGTCAGTTCCATAGGGTTAAGACCAACCCTTGGTTGATGTGATATGGATTCCGGAATCCCGCTGCTTGCTGCTACACCCAAAGTGGTGTCGGGTGTGTGCGACGATTTCGCCGCCCAGGGGCTAGAGAACCATTGTCGTGGCGTGTGTGCGACGATTTCGCCGCCGGATGGTTAGCCAGTTTGTGGATCCTACCGCCTGTTGACTGAACCACTGTCGTGGCGTGTGTGCGACGATTTCGCCGCCGGGTGACTAAGTCATTGAACCTAGGCCGTTGTTGGGTGAGGTGCGATTCGTTCGCCGCCAGACGGCTAGGACAGGAGTACGGTGAGCTGTTGCCAGCTGAGGTGCATGTGAGAGTTCCTTCACCTCGAGCTAGACAGTGCGCGGACTATCCGCGATTGATTGACTCAAGACCGAGTCGGGTGGCTTTGTTGACTAAGGTAAAGTGACCTTAGAGTAGAATGCCAAAGGCTAAGATATAGCATGGTTCAAGAATGTTAAGAGTAAAGAACAGCTAAACGATAATGAATAGCTAAAGAGTAAAGAATAGCTAAGTGACAAAGAATAGCTAAAGAAAAGTTGCAAGAAAGGAATAGCTAAGAGCTAAAAGTAAGCATTAAATGACAAAGAGTAAGGAATGACTAAGAACATAAGTAGCGTTAAAGTAACCTACTTGCATGATTACAGGTATTGCATGTTGCATTTCGTGAGCCAGGACATGTATTTCAATTGAATATATATCTGTTGTATATTGTTGATCTAACATGTTGCAGTGCCTCGTTAGACCTGTTTGCTGAGCTTGTTCTCTTGGGTGGCTAAACCCACTGAGGACTATGGACAATAGTCTCACCCCCGTGTTGCTATTTTGGGGGTACAGGTACACACGTGTGTGGCGCGGCGGCGCAAGGCAAGAACGTAGTTCTGCAGATAGCGTCCTACCCAGAGACTGAGATAGCAGTACCCGAGTTGGCGGTCTAGCTTGGGAGGTTTAAAGACAAACTTTTATCAAGATGTATCAAATTGTAATAAGTAAACGATGTGCTAATTATGATTGTATTTGGAGATTGATTGTAAAAGAAAAATTATGTTGTAAAATGCATCTAAGTTGAATGCCGTAATAACTTAGTAGTTTATATTTTTGATACTTCCTTATGCAATCTGTGAGTGAATACTGTTCCTGGTTGGAATCTCTCGTATTGTTTTGATTGCGACGCCTCGGATGTACAGGGGAGACTCTGTCCGTCCGGCGGTCTGTTGGTGGCGCCGCGACCTGGCCAAATTGGCGGGTGGTCGCGGGGCGTGACAGATAAGATGGTATCAGAGCATAAAGTAGAGAATGGGAATGGTTTAGCAGACCTAGGAGACCCTAGGATAGTGAAACCATAGAGGTTAAGACTCGTGAGAGACGAGGATTTGTGACTTGTGGCGAAAGATAATTAATTGGGTCAAGTGTTGAAACCTCTAAGACGTATATTGGAGGTAGATTCAAGGTGTTGTTGATTCTCAACCGAGGGTGTTCATGTTGGGTGCACACAACATGAAGCCGAGTGATGAGAATAGACGCCCTTGTGTGACTTTCGTCCGATTGGCTTTTGAGCCGGTATTAATAGCCTCTTGTTCGACCCAAGTTGGTCGAGAACTAATCAAGTTGTCGTGTTTCAGGAAACGATGGCACCGCATAGGCGATCTTCATCCAGATCGGCACGGGAGGGGACAAGTCGGGTTCCCGAGCGAACCGACGCTAGTGGAGACTCAGAGCTTCGTGATCAGTTGGCTACACTCATTGGAGTGATGAGGCAACAAGCTGATGTGGTGCAGAGACAGCAGGAGGCTGCTATGCGCCAGGAGGAGCGAATGGAAAGACTCCAAGAAACGGTGGACCGGCTGGTGGGTGTGCCAGTTGCGGCTGGTCAAGGACAGCCTGTCACGCCCCGCCCCGAAACCACTACCAATTTGGCATGATTCGGCCGCGGCGGCGGACCGCCGAATGGACAGCACCTCCCCTGTCCGCCCAAGGCTCAACAACAGGAATGTGTACAAGAATTTACCCAGGACTTTAAATTCTAAACATACACATTCAACGAGGGCACAAACAGTGCCAACAACAAGAAGAGCAAGTAATCCACGAGATATACAAGTGAAATAAAGAGAGTACTTTACTAACTATTACATTAGTTACATTCATTACATCATTTTTCATCCAAAATACATAGCTCTCCAACCTCACCTACAAGAATCTCTCTCAATACATAGGTGACTAATGCAAAAAGGAAAGCTACTATACTACCACGGTCTCACTGGTCGGGCGCGACGCCCTTGCCGCGGTCCTCTCTCTGCAGCCCTGAACCTACCACTGGAAATAGAGTGGGGTGAGAACTATCTTCCATAGTTCCCAGTGGGCTCGGCCGCCGACTCTGCCGATCTCCCCACTAGGTCCAAGTGGGCACAAGTAACAACAGATAGATAGATAGATATGTATCTGAAAGCTGTAAATGCAGTAGTAGGAAAACTATGCTACTATGCCCATAATCATGAATATGAATGCATGCATCATATAATAAAGGTTTGCTACCATGCTAACAAATTCGATCCATGTTCGAATAGTAATGTTCAATGACATTTATAAACCTTTAACCTTTTTCATTTACCCAATCTGTGGCGAGGCCCTAGGGCTCGCCCATGACTCACCTTCAAATCCCAAAGTGGGGAGGGAGCTCCAAGTGCACCCAAGCCCGGGACCGTCTGCGGACCTCCATGTGGTCCGGACCTCCAAGTGGTCCTAGTCGCGCGACACTCCGGAGTACTCGACGACAATCCCCTCCATGTGGGGATTGGATGGCTATGCCACCCTAAACGCAGACTGTGAGCTAGATCTATCCTCTCCATGTGAGGATACACTGTAACTAGGGTCAACACCCAATCCAATCCTCTCCAAGTGAGGAGGCTCTACAACTAGAGTCAATTACCCAATCGAATCCTCTCCAAGTGAGGACGCCCTACACTAGGGTCAACGACTATCGCGGAATCATCGGTTCCCGACATTCATGCAATGCTATTTAGTTTTCTAAATTCATTGTTCACAAGGCATTTTCTAAGGGATCCACCTATCCCTAGGTCCATCGACCTCTAGTGTTATTTACACTACATTAATGCCACTCGTCATCATTTATCATTCGGATGCCACTCGTGTTCTTTAACACTATCCACTACTTCCTATGTCATCAATACCCCCATCGGGTTCATCTCTTTTCTTTCGCACCATAGGATTCACGTCTCGACCCAATCCTCACCTATCTAAATTACCAAGCGTTCCAAGTACACTAGGTTATCAATGAGAAAGCATAAGGAATGGAGCTACTATGCAATCCTACAATGCAACATGAAGAGATGAGATTAAATGCAATCTAAGACATAGAAAGGAGTTCGAAAGTTTCGGATGACACCCCCGACCTTTAATCGATATAGAGGCTCGAAAAATCCTTCTCGGCGAGCTCTACGAAAAGGCTTTAGCCTTCCTCGCCCGAATCAACACTAGCCCGGCCCGATTTTGCCGAGAACTTCACGTCGGTTCGCCGAATGCCGAAATCGACTTCGCCCCCGCGTTTTGTGACCTAACAATAGGGTCTCCAAGGCTTCAAATGAGATCAATCTCATATTTCCACAAAAACCCCATTTTGGAGCCCTAGGTTTGCACCTATAGCAAACCACCCAATAAATCCCTAGATTCTTGGGATTGATCTAGTTAGAAGCTAGCTTAGGGTTCATTTGACCCATCCCAAAGCATAAAACCCAAAAACCCTAAGTTCTAGAAGCTAGGGCTTGTAGCTTACCTCTTGAGCTACACCAATGGGAAGAGGAGAGGGAGAGGAAGATGCTCCAAGCCTTCTTCTTCTTCTCCTCCTTCTTCTTCTTCTTCTCCTCCTTCTTCTTCTTCTCTTTCTCCTTCTTCTTCTTTGTTATCTCTAGAGAGAGAGAGGGAGCAAGAGAGAAATGAGAGTGAGGAAGAGAAATGAGAGGCTGAGAGAGAGGGAGTGGGCTAGTATGCCCCTCTATTGTAACAAAATCCACTTTAGTCCCTATACTTTTCACCTCTTACGCAGCTGTCACTGGGCAGTTTTCGCCTAGAGGGACCGGTTTCCCCGACAAGGGACCGGTCCCCGAGAGCTCTCCCTGCAGTCTGGGAACTTTTCGCGTTCGGGATCCAGTCCTCACCTTAGGGACCGGTCCCTGGGAGACCAGTCTCTCCTAAGAGACCGGTTCCCGAACGGGGAACCTTCAGGACTTAGCCAATTTTGGCTTTCTCCCGCGGGTGTCGCGCACGGGGACCGGTCCCCTCAGCCAGGGACCGGTCGCATCGACCTCCCCCGCGACCATCAGCTACGGGGGACCGATCCTTCCCTCTAGGGACCGGTCCCCGAGAGCAAAAATCTGCTGAGTCCATATTTTGCCTATTTGCTCTCGCGGACTCCACTCCAAAGCACTTTTTGTGTTTTGGGCATTCTTAACTCCCACAAAGGGTATTCTCTCGACAGTCAGTCGATCCTGGATGAAGTACAATCCTCGGATTTCGAGAATTCACTTCCTTACACAGCCCGGAGTTGCAGCGGGGGCGTTCCCGTCAGGTTTGGGTGATCCAACTTCTATTGGTTCAGAGGTGGCGGCGGAAAGGGAGCGAGCCTTGGCGGCTCTCGTGGCTTTCAAGAAGTTTGATTCGCCTACCTTTGATGGTTAGGATGCAGATCCGTGGGTCGTAGAGATGTGGATTGATTCCATGGAAACGCTCTTCGAGGATTTGTACACGTTGGAGCGGGACAAGGTAAACCTAGCCACGCATTATCTCAAACAGTCGCCGAAGGTGTGGTGGAAAGGCGTTAAGCGAGATCGATCGCCTAGTCTCCCTCCTATGACTTGGGAAGAGTTTCGGGGATTGGTGTTCTCAGCCTATTTCCCCGACAGTGAAAAGCGAAAGCTCAAGGAAAGATTCCAAAAGTTGCGGCAAGGAGATCGCTCAGTTAGGCAATACGAGCGGGAATTCTCTCGTATCGTGCATTGTATCCCAAACGTGGTGCGGGATGACAAGGATAAGGCCGACTGCTTTATGCGTGGGCTTCGGCCGGATCTTTACCAGGCTGTGCTCGTACTTAAGATACAGACTTTTGCTGAGGTCTTGGATCGGGCCTTGTGTATAAAACAGGGCAACGCCTTTATGTGGGAAGAGCGAGAGGCATATTACAAGGAAAAGGGGAAAGGACGACCAACAGGTGGATCCAGTGGTCAGTCAAGTTCCCAACGGACTTCGACGAGTTCGCACTCGCGATCCCGAGCTTTGCGGACAGATACGCATGTCGCGTCCTCGGCGAAATGTGCATTTGTGGAGGCCTCATTGGGTCCCACAGCAGTGTGACGCAGCGGTGATTTGGGCAAGCTGCTTCAAAGTGTGGGCTGCCGGGCATATGCGGGGACGAGTGTCCGCGTGTGAGGCGGGCCTTTGGCACTAGGCGGACGGGGGCCCATCCTCTCTGGGACAAACCTTGCAGGTGTGCCACCTGCGGCATGGATCGGGAGAAGCAGCCGTTGAGGATTTGATGCAACCAGGGAGCGTTCGCGACGCACGCGCCAAGGTGGGCATGGATAAGCGGACACTGAGTTGCGAGAGCCTTGCGGGGTTTGCTGACATCATTCGGTGGCGAGAGCAATTGATTATGAAGTCATGTACTTTTTACTAATCTCAGTCTGGTGCATAGCATGCATTTATTGTTGTCGTGGCACTATGTAGTATTGCATAGTAGGGACCCGAAAGTCGGGTAAGTAGTACGCCCTACATGCTTGTATTGGTTGAGAAGGTGGCACACTGCTTTGTTAGTGTCAAGTAGAAGCCAAGTGGCTGCTAGCATAATGGCTAGTGATGACTCTCCCGGTAAAGAACTGAGGCTCGCGGAAAACATGGGGTAAGTGCTCTCGAAATATTGGATTGGAAGTTCTGAGAGGTTGAGCCTTTTTGCATGGGTTGAGGATACCGAAAGCCTCGGCGGCCAGTCACCTTGGGAGAATATGGTCCTGGTAGATGTCGGATCGGTGAAAGGTAGGTAATCCGTCCGCGCTAGGTGAAGGAAGTAACGTTGCTAGTTGACGGACGCGGGGCCCGGTTGGCGCTGGGTAAAATACCTCGAAGTTTTGGGGGGAGGTGGACAAGTTTTGCTTCGTCGTTACGTTGACTGTGGCATAGGCGACAGCTGCCTTTCACGGCCCGAGCCTACCTCTGTTGGGTCGGATTTCGGGGCACGCAACAGACCGTCCGGAACGACAGGGTTTTCCTACTGCCGCGGACAGAGTCTCCCCTTTGTACGTTCAAGGACGTCGCCCAATCAATAACAAGTACAAGGGCGCTGTCCAAACAGGAACATTTTCAACATACGATTGCATAAGGAAGCTATCAAAACAACATACCATGTTTCCTATGTTTATTACCACATTCCAATCACATTATTTTACATCGCAATTTTTCATCTACATTGGATCCTCAACTTCCAAATATTACAATCGGGGGGGGGGGGGTTTTTCTAAACATATTATTAACACATCGATTCTTTTCTTTTTCTTTCTTTACCCTAAGGAGGACGACTCAGTGCTTGCTATCTGGGTCTCTAACTTGGAGCGCCTGCTAACTCACGGAGCTACGCCCCTTCCTCGCGCCGCACGCGCCACTGGTGTTAACCTGCTACCAGCCAAAAATAACAACACGGGGGGGGTTGACGTGACTACGTTGGCCAATAGCCTCAGTGCGTACAGGCCACCCAAGGAAAAGCGCTCAAAACGCCACCAAGTTCCATAAGGAGGCATGCAACGGATGGTTCAGTCCAACCAGATTTAGTTAGTATAAGTATGAAGGCATCAGCAATACGAATGTTCTGCCTCACAAATATGCAATTATGCAACCCCGCGCAGTAGTATTCTTTACATTTAGGGTGGTTTGTGGTGGTGGTATGCAATTTTCTAGCTCATTTTCATCTTATATTCTTTATCTTTATTCTTTATTTCTTTTTCTTTATTCTTTATTCTTTATGCTTATTCTTTGTTCTTTTGATCCTTTACTAACGGGCCGACTCGGCGGGCCTTAGGTCATCATCACACATTTTGCCGATTCTTATAGTCAACGATTAAACAAGTCTTTCTCAATTTATCACTCTTTCCTAAGGTTACATATTACCTTAGCCAACTATGGCCATCGACTCGTCTAGTCATCAAAGGTATACAAGATCCTTTCCCATTCATATTCTTTTGGCTAACCTTGTAGTTGCGCCACATAACTGTTCAACATTAAGTCAGTCATCGCATGGAACTCACCGCGCTAGGACCGTCCTTTTGGGTTTACTCCAAATCCCGTTGATTGCAAACTCCGGAGCGCATCGGCCTCGGAGGGGGGAGCGGACCGGCCCTCGGAGCCACGGAACTCATAGCAAGTATGGATCATCCTACTCTGAAGGATATGTTAGTTGGATGCATTGGTTTGTACACTGTAACTCTAGTGTTCTTTTAATCACTTAGTTCGCTAACTCTTAGCAACTCATTATTCTTTTATACCACAATTATCAATACTTTAGTAATTATCATTCTTGATTACCACACTTGTTCTTTTATTGCCACACCACTAACGTCTAGGTGTTCTTCATGTCAATTGGTTTGCGATAACTTAGCCATTGATTATTGTTCATTTGACACTTTGCTGTGTTCTTTATGACCCATGTACTTTACATTGGTCTCTAGCCATTTAATACTTCTTTACACTTTGTCTATCTCTATGGCCAATTTACTTTACATTGCCTCTAGCCATTATCATTGTTCTTGTCAACAACATTTATTCTTTGATGTCCCACACTAACTCTAGTGTCCACTTTACCATTTCCAAATGCCACTCGATCTAAGTTCATTATGTGGATATTTTGTCATCCATTGGTAGTCATCATTTAGCATTTTATGCATTCATTAACATTTACCACATGCATTCTCGGTTAGTATAAATCTCATACTTACATTTGACATCTGTTTAGCATTTCTATAATATACTCATGTAAATTAACATCAACTCATGCATTTACTTGACATCTATCTTTATCATGCATTCTTAAATAGCATACTTTAATCTTTATCATGCATTCTTAAATAGCATACTTTAATCTTTATCATGCATTCTTAAATGACATACTTTAATCTTTATCATGCATTCTTAAAAGACATACTTTAATCTTTATCATGCATTCGTAAATGACATACTTTAATCTTTATCATGCATTCTTAAATAGCATACTTTATCATGCATCAATAGTAAACATACTACACTTTAGCATGGAAAGCGACCTAATCGCTTCGGTGAGCACAACCCACCTCAAAACGCTTTCCGATTGCTTGTCGATACTTGCAATCGGCCTCCCGCGGCACCCGTAATCCGGTTTGGCCCGATCTTTTGCGCGACTACCCGAACGGCCTCCGATCCACGATCCGAAAATTAAAGGTCTTCGATTATGTGCCACGGTGCTTCAAATCCATTTCCATGATTTTACGACGTCGCCTCGGCCCTCCAGGCGGTAACGAAGCCTAAACGTCCGTTTCTTTAACAACTTTGTAACGGCTCGTCGGATTGCCGAACCGTCTTCGCCAACGCGTTCGTTTACCTAGCAATTAGGTTTACATAGGGTCAATTTAGATCAAACCCATACATTTTATAAAACCCCAAAATTGGAGCCCTAACATGCTACTATTGCAATAAGCTTCAAAATTGATTCATGATCCAAGCAATTAGCATGTGGATATCATATAGGGAGTCCTCTAAACCCATTCCTAGAGCATATAATTAAAGCTCTAAGGTTCTACCATTTTAAACCTAACATATGCATAACTCCCAAATAGCCCAAATTAAATGAGGAAACATGTTTACAATACTCATTAGAGGCTATTAGAACACTTTAAGCTAAGGATTAAGCCAAATCCCAAAAGCTTACCACAACGTGAACGCCGCGACGAAAACACGCCGCTCCAATGGGCGCACGAAAGCTCAATCCGTCGCCTCCAACGCGTTCGCAAGCATCTTCTCCACCAACGCCGCGAATTTGAGCGATAAATATAGAGAGATGAGAGAGCAATCTAGAGAGAGAAAGAAGGGTTTCTCTCTCCCTTCTCCATGCGCGCGTGGGTGGCCATGGTGGTCGGCTGAAGGAGAAAGAAGCAAAAAGCTTCTTTATACATTACACCCCAAAACACTATTCACTTTCGGGCAGTTCGAAATCTGATATCTTTCGCCAGAGCTCCCTGAATGTCTGTTTGAGCTCAAACTTGACAGTCATGATCGGTTTTACTTAACTTAACAAGCTGACGATCACTGGTTCAGTTTCGACCCCGTTCGGTTACCGAAAACTGTACCGAACTGTAATCTTTAACAGATAACTGTGGGATTTTATTTTCCACCTTTCGGGTGTCAGAAAAATATGAAACTTTAAATCTAGCCTCATAAAAATATTTCTGACATCTCTGCCAATTTTCATAATTTTCTGAGACTGTGCATTTTCTGCTAATTTATCTGTCCCGTTTCCAACAGAAAATTCTAAATCTTCTGTTTTAATTCCGATTTCAGCACAAGTCACCTCTGACTTATGTTTTACCTCTATAAATCTAATAAAAATAGTTTCTCACACTATTTTTATTTATTATTAATTTTATACCAAAATCTGGTATATTACAAGGCGTCTACAAACCATAGAGTAAAAGTATATAATTCGTAACCACGAAATTCAGAGCAACACTTGTAAGTTTAACCTTATACAATTCAAACCTTACTACAAGCAAATGAAAGAAAAAATACACTACAATTTACAAAAACTTAAGATACATCGCAGTACTAAACTACATAAACTGGTGGAGGTCATCTAGTACACGTCCAAAAAGGCACTAGCTAGCCGCAGACCCCTTGCCAAGATACCCTAGTGTAACACACTCCAACTTTGCAAAGTGCGACATCTCGAGTGTTCAAAGTGCATTACGAACTCCGTCACACTAGGGGGTAGCGCAAGTCGATGGTATACCGGTCGAAAAGTTCGATCTCTGAGAGCTCTAACACCAGTCCTGACAGCTCGACACACAAAGAACGGTCCCTGATAGCAGAGACCGGTCCCCCTTCAGGGAATACAGTCCTATGCGCAGCACGGCGAGGCAACCGGTCCCTAAAAGTCGAGACCGGTCACCGAGCGCAGTGCTGCGCCGGGAGAGATCTAATCCCACACAGGGAGAGACCGCTTCCCGAACGTTGGATTATCGGGGACAGGCTGAGAGACCGGTCCCACCTCGGCGAGACCGATCCCTCTGGGCGAAAACTGTCCAATCCGGGCTGATGCAAATTCCACTTTTTGAGGGGCCTAGCTGGATTTTGCTACCTCAGAGGTCTCACAAACAGCACTCTCATCCCCTCTCAATACCATATGCTCACCCTCACACTATTGAACTACACTTCTAGAGAGAGAAACGGAAGCTGACAAGAACGCAGAAGAAGAGGAGAAGAGCTTGCATAGACGCCTCGGAGCATAAGCCTATCCGCCAAACCGCTCACCTTCGGTGGCTTTCCACTTGAGGTTGGACCTTTGTAAAGGCCACCAAACCTACGTAACCCTACTTCGTCCTAACCTTTCGCAATACGCAGCGTCTCTTGAGCTCGCAATGCTTAGAATCCCCATTTAATACATCATTTTTCGGGGCGAAATTCTCACTTGGGAATTCGCACACACTCCAACCAGGAGCAACTAAGATCCCAAACCGTTACAGATTCTTGGGTTGGGTCACACTCGCACTCTCAGTATACTATCAATCGCACTACATGCTCTATAGCACAATACGTACCACTATCGGCTCCTATGCACCTAGTGCGAGCCACCAGCCCCACGAGTGATCCGTGGCACGCTTCACACCTAGCAATGCTCAGGTGCTACTGCCAACAAACTCATCCGGCTAAACTAAATCCGCACTCCACGAGTAACTATACTCGTGTATCGCACGCCTCTAAAGCGCTCCACACTATGTCCAGCATTAGGCAACTCTTGCCTATGCACACCGGCCACACGAGTATGGCTCACCTACCTCGATTTGAGGTACTACTAGGCAAAAGCGCCAGTAGTTCGCAACAAACCGTTCTATCGGAGCAACATCCGGAATACTCGAACCATTCGAGTGTCCATAAGTGTCACGTCACAACTCTCGCAATCAGCTATACATTGCTCTGCGAGTTAGTCCGTCACTCCCATCTCTACTGTGAATCTCATCATTAGACCATCACTAGCAACTCGCTAGTGCCATCCAGTTCTCTACCTGCACCGGCAGGTGCAACGCTTTCACCACATAAGCGTGCCCGGGTATTTACATTTATCCGCTCACTTGGNGATCTTCTGTTTTCATCCCGATTTCAGCACAAGTCAATTCTGACTTATGTTTTACTTCTCTAAATTCAATAAAAATAGTATCCCACACTATTTTTATTTATTTTTATTTTTTTACCAAAATCTGGTATATTACATGCCTGATGCTGGATTTCGTGTTAGACGCTGTAGAGGCGTAGAGCGCTCGAGTATAGTTACTCGTGAGGTGCGGTTTCGATTCAGCCGGTTGAGTGAGTTGGTAGTAGCACTTTAGCAGGGCTAAGTGTGAAGCGGGCCATAGATCACTCGTAGGGCTGGTGGCTCGCACAAGGTGCTTAAGAGCCGATAGTGGTACTTGTAGCTCTGTAGAGCATGTCGTGTAGGACGACGTTGGTGGGTAGTGCTTGCGGACGACCCGTGCCTGGACCACTTGTGGATTGTGGAGCCTCGACCCATTGGGCAGGCGCAGTCAGCTGTGAGAGACAGCGGCCCGGTACCTATCGGTAGGGCGAGAGTTTTGGTCAGGACGGTAATCCGAGCTTAGACCCGAGTACGTGGAATGTCACGTGTTAGAGTGCGAGATTGATGATACACCAAGCCGTGGTGACCCGACCCAAGGTTTTATATGGATTGGGGTCTTGATAGCTCCTGGTTGGAGTGTGTGCGAGTTCTCCAATGAGAATGTCGCCCGATTATGATTGGGTCTACGCTTGCGAGCGAGAGGCGCTAGGCGTCGTCGAGACAGATTAAGCGATTAGCCTACGTAGGATTGGTGGCCTTTGGTCCGCCTGAGAAAATCGATGATTGATGTAGCCGAGAACTCGGTAAGTGAGTTGGGCTCGGATCCACGAACGGAGGGTTCGTGTGAGGTTGATTGTGGCTTATGGTACCCAAGGATAAAGGTAAAGTTAAGTGGTCTCTATGAGGCACTTGAATGATCGATAGCCACGTGAGGTTGATTGCTCTCAAAAGGATCGAGATTGAGACGCGCCGAAGTGTGCCGTCTCGTGATAGGGCAAGGATTCGATTGAGATTGAAGCACTCGCGATGGGCCGATGCACCAATGATTTTGTCGCTATGCAATGCCGGTGGTTGGAATCGGAGTGGAAAGGTGCGTTGGTTCCCTCGATAACTCGATAGATCGAGTGGAGATGTGGTTTGAATTTCGTGGACGAAATTCTTTTAAGGTGGGGAGAATGTAACCCTGAGATCTCGGTGGAATATTGTGGACTTTAGCCAAATTGACTAAAGGACTCAAGAGGATTGGTTGGACGTGATCCATTTAGCATTCCAACAGTGTTGGAAGGCTAAAAGTAAGCTCTAAAAGAGTTGGAAGGGTTTTGGCATCGATCGGCGCGAAGTAGAGCGCAATTTGAGTCAAAAACAGCATTCTGGATGCCTTGTACCGGTACAAGCCCAATGGTTGTACCGGTACAACCAGCGTAGTACAGTGGCTTGGAGCTGCCAGGCCTGTACCGGTACAAGGGGTCTTGTACCGGTACAAACCTTGCGCAACCGAGGAGAGGTGCTCTCGGGTTGGCTCTATACGCGGCCTTGTACCGGTACAAGAGCCCGTGTACCGGTACAAGGGGGCCCCGACAGCACAATAAGATCTGCTGTGAATATGGATTGTTGGAGGGTTTATTTGCAATTGTTGCAATATAACAAATACCCCAAACATCTCTCTCTCTCTCCCAGCTGCTCTCTCTCCCTCTCTCAACCGTGCATAGCAAAGAGAGAAAGAAAAGAAGAGAAGGAGAAGGAAAAGAGAAGAAGAGAAGGAAAAAAGGGGAAGAAAAGGAGAAGGAGAAAGAGAAGGAGACCATGAAGGAGATCTTCTTCCCCCTCTTCATCTTCTTCCTCACCTTGGAGCAAGCATAGAGAGGTAAGCCTCAAACCCTACCATGGTGGATTTCTAGGGTTAAGGTTTTATGGTTTGGAATTGGTTCAAATGGAACCTATTGGAGCTCAAGAGATGGTTCTAGCTCACATTGAAGCTTTGAACCATGGATTGCACCATTGATGCAAACCTAGGGTTAGAGTTTGGGTTTTGAACCCTAGATCTTAGTTTTGATCTCCCTACAAGCTTTAGAGCTTCATAGTAGCCGAAGAACACATGAAATCCATGGTTTCTTCGTAGTGCTCTAATGGTGGATTTCTAGGGGTTGTTCCAAATGCCCTAGAAATGGTTCAAATGGTTTGGAAATGGGATTAGAGAGCTTCTTGGGTGGTTCTAAGCTTAATTATGCTTAGCTATGAGATCAATCCCAAGAAATTTGATTATGGCATTGTTAGGACAGCGCGAAATGGGGGCTTTTGCTCCGGTGTTTCGAAGCGCAAATTGGCCTTCTAGAAACCTAATGCGGGACCTAACGAACGCGTTGAAATGCTCGCGTTCGGCAATCGACGAGCGTTACGGAAGTTTATTGACGATAACGGTCGCGTTTGTACAGGAAGCTCGCAGCACGCGGATATCAAGGTCTAAAATTATGAGATCGGAAACGGAGGCACCTTGGAGTGCAAGGAATAAACTCCGCAAAAGACGGATCGCGTTGCGGGCAGGTCGTGGAAGTTCGCGCAAAGGCGGGCCAAACCGGCAGAGTGGTTGCGCGGGGGCCGATGCAAGTGACAATAGCAATCGAACGCGTATTGGAGTGGCGTGGTTTACCGAAGCGACTAGGTCGCCCGTAATTAAGTTCGTTGTCTTATCATTGATGCATGTTACTAAAATAATATAATTTCTAAGTAGAAAGCATGATGCATGATAAACATGACATATGAGTTAAATGCTAGAGAAGAATGCATGAGATAAGATGCTAAGTAAATGCATGAACGTATGAGTAATATGTTGGTAAGTAACATAAATGTGCATGAAAAACTAGGTGGATAACCCTAGAATGATTACGGTAAATGATGCCAAGCTAAGAATGCTAAGTATAAGTAATAAGCATAATATGGAAATACTAATGCAAGTACATGGTAAGAATGCTAAGAAAAGGACAAGTATAGGTGGACATGAATCAACCTATAGATCGAGTGGCATAAGTCCTAGTGTCAAGAACATAGGTTAAATAAGAATGATGCTAAACCTAATGTAAAGTACATAGGTTGTGATATAAAGGTGCTTAACCTAGAGTCAAGTGAACCTAGGTTGGAAAGAATAATAATCCTAGTATAATAAACCTAGGTTAAGAATGTGAAAGCAATAAACCTAATGGGCTAATTTAGGTTGAGTAAAGGCTTAGACCTAGAGAGGTCAGTTCCATAGGGTTAAGATCAACCCTTGGTTAATGTGATATGGATTCCGGAATCCCAAAGCTTGCTGATACACCCAAAGTGGTGTGGGGGTGTGTGCGACGATTTCGCCGCCCGGGGGCTAGAGAACCATTGTCGTGGCATGTGTGCGACGATTTCGCCGCCGGATGGTTAGCCAGTTTGTGGACCCTACCGCCTGTTGACTGAACAACTGTCGTGGGGTGTGTGCGACGATTTCGCCGCCGGGTGACTAAGTCATTGAACCTAGGCCGTTGTTGGGTGAGGTGCTGTAATATACTGAACATTTGCGAATTGCGAAGTTCGAGTGTGAGGAAGGATGTGTGGATCTATATTACATGTTCTAAATGACTTGGACAAGTTTTTGAATAAGTTAGAGAGTGATTGGAGGGTTAAAAGCAAGAAAGTGCATTGAACGGACGAAATCAGTATTTTTCTGCTTGCTGTACCGGTACAGCCATCACCTTGTACCGGTACAGACTGGCAGAAACGTGGCAGCAAGGGTCTTTTGGTCATTTCACCTCTTGTTCTTATCTATTTCAGTCCAGCACGACCAGGGATGCTTGCTGGAGTGTGCTAGAGCTCAGAGGAGTTGCCCTACACCTTTCTCTCTCTCTCTCTCTAGTATTTTTCTCTCTCTACAAAGGAGTCGCCGTTTTGCGCCGATTTCGTGTCCCGCTCGACGCTCGCTGTTTAGGTGGACTTGGGGCCAGCTTTTAAAATGTAAAATGGAGTGTTTTGACAATATGATTCATGTCTAATGCTGAGAATCACTGGAAGAGAGCTTTAGAGTGATAATTAACTTGATTTCTCTCTAATTCATGGTTTAGTGTCGGATTTTGAGCCATTTTGGTGTTGTTGCTCCTAGCTGATTTGGAGAGGGATTGCAGCAACTAAAGAGGAGTTTCTCAGCTGTGAGTTAGCCATCTTAGACCAGGGATAAACTACTTCAGGCTGGACCAAGGTAATTATTGGTGTATGAAGCTATTTCGCGATTATACGAAGTTTATTTGACTAGCTTAAGGCAGTTTGGATTGTGCTCTTCGCAGTAGGTTTGCGGATTAATTTAAGCTTAATTGGTGACCTTGGGGACTGGTTAGAAGGTGTTCTAACCTGAGGTAAGCAGGAATTGCAGTTAGAAAACTGAAATTGTAAGATTCGGACTATAGTTATTACTATTTGACGATTTTGATGCCGTTTTGGAAATTGTTCGCAGCGGGCTTGCGACGGACTTTCGGATTATCTCCGGCTGATGCGTGAAGGCCTTTCGAAACTTAACTTGAGGTATTAACTGAGCCAAAACAAGAATTAAGCTATTACTTCGTACTAAGTACAATGTGTGCCGCAATTGGACAATTCGGTCGTAGTTTGATGCGCCTTCCGTGTTTCGTTTTCAGCAGAATTGGGGCTTCGTTGAGTTGAATTTCGGGATTTCTTGTGGCTGGATTGAGCTTAGTGATGGGTGGGTCTGACCTTCCCGAAATGGGTGAATTTTTCTCTATGTCTCCTTTGACATCTGAGTTGAAGTTATTCCATATTTATGTGAATATATGTATAGTTCAAGGCATTGCGACATGCATTGATGGGTAGACCATATCGGATATGATAGCATCAGTAAACAGTAATGAAAGATTCATGATTTGTTCACTCTACATGGTTACCTGTTAAAGTACTACGTGTTCATGATACTAGTAGCTTGCAGATGCAATTTTAGCTTGATGTTATCCAAGAGGATATAATGATAAGTTCGTAAATGGACTAATTAGTTCTGTTAAACAACAAAGAGATTGATGTATTTAGGATTGAGCTATGCAATGTTATATAGCAAGTATAATTGCTATACTCTGAAAGATCAGGTAAAGGCCTTTGTTTGGCATATGCATTTCTAATTGTAGAATGAATGGCATAGAGATCATGTGAAGAGTGTTTTATCGCTTGTTTTACTTGCTTGCATTACCTTGTTAGTTTCTACTTTCACATGATAGACTTGTATTATGGTATATGTTCTAGTAAGTAACTAGACTTTCATATGATGGCATAACTTGAATGATTATTCAACTGAATATAATCTAGTAAATAACTAGATTTGGATATGATAACATACTTGTATAGTCAAGTAGAGATTTATATTGGACTACAGGATATGTGCCATGAGTCTATGAACAGAACCTTAGTAAACCACTTTCCTTATGTGTAAGGAGTAGTGAGAGATTGTGAGTGACTGACCAGGTATAGCCTGATAGAATCACTAGTGTGATGTAAAGCTTTAACTTGTCAAGTTATATTAACGACTGGTAGAATCTTGTCAACAAGTTGTTGATAGTGACTTATGATTGGGTACTACAGTGCCGACCTTGGGTCGAGTTGAGATTCCATGTCAGAGACATGATGCTGTTGAGATATTTGTACCTTAGACTATAGCTAGCATGCCATTATGTTCTTTCGTACATGCTTGCGGGGGTCGCGCCCCCCAAGCCCCGCGTTCCGGAGTGGCTTTAGTTGAGATTCCATGTCAGGGACATGATGTTGTTGTGAGACTGGTACTGTGGACTACGGCTTACATGCCATTGTGCGCGTTTGCACACGCTTGCGGGGTCGCTCCCCCCCAAGCCAGCACTCCCGAACAGCTTAGCGACAGATGCTCGCAAATGTACGAAGTGAGCGCCGAAACGGAATGCCGTGGGGGAGGCTCATTCCTAGAGTGGGGATGTTGACTACCACGGGGCCATGAGGCACGGCGCGGCTTGAACTTACCTTATGTAAGACCGTTGGAAATTGGGTTATGTCAAGTACTTTGACCTTAGCTGGACAGAGTAGTAAAGTTACTATATGTCTTGGGTTAAGTGAACTTATTGATGAACATACTAGAAAGTTGACATCTAAAGTGAGCTTAGTGATGAACAACCTAGAAGTTGACATCATGATTGGTTAGCAACATAATGAATGACATTATGTCTCTTTCTTGCTATGGAACAAGGTAATTACATGATATCATCTGTAATTTCAGTAAAGTGAATTATCTTGCATACATTCTGATATATGTTTGGTTAAATTGTCAAGTAATATGATTGATAGAATCTATCATGATAACTGATACCTGCAATCTATTGATGTCATTTATGGTTGAGCAAATAGCATGAGTAGTTTACTTCCATATCTGTTCCATGTAATTGCTTATTGCTGCATTTACTCGCTTCTTTATTGCTATCTACTCATGACACTGTTGACCTAGTGGTGTACTTCGCCACTCTCGGCGGCTTACCCACTGGGAACTATTGTTTAATAGTTCTCACGCCCTCTTTGTTGTTGTTTTTACAGAGCCTTCCACCCCGGGAAAGGCTAGGGTTCTTGGCGAGGGGTCTGCGGCTAGCTAGAGCCTTTTTGGACGTGTACTAGACGACCTCCACCAGTTTATGTAGTTTAAGTACAGAGATGTATATTAAGTTTTTGTAAATTGTACTTTATTTTTCTTTCCTGTATTAAGGTTTGGATTGTATAAGTTTATAAGTCGTGCTCTGATTATCTGGTTAGAATTATATGCTTTTACCATATGGTTTGTAGAGACGCCTTGTGTATACTTGAGTTGTGGGTACACAGCGGGTCTGTGCACGCGACCGGATATGCTTCCGCTGGTACCTGGGCGTGACAGATTATAGTGGTATCAGAGCCTAGGGGTGGGTCTTAGTCGACCTAGTAAACCTTAGGCCAGTTGAACAATCAGGATTAGGAGCGTGAGAGACGGGGTCTTTTGCGACTATGTTGAGCGAACGTATTATGATTGGGTTATACTTATAACTCCAAAATTGTTGGAGTTCGATTGAAATGAATAACCTCTATGTCCTTCCAAAATCACGTTGGCGGCCGACAACGCGATATTGGGGAATAGTGGGCGGTCATTTCATTACTTTCGCATGATTGGGATTTTACAATTTTGAGTGGGGCTACGATAGCATGGGTTGTTTTAACCTGTGCCTATTTTATTTATTACAGCTTGCAATGTCAAAGATGCACCCGACGGCAACTGATGCAACTGAGCCAGAACGACATGAACCTTCTGAATCTAACGAGGTTCAGGAATTAAAAGAACAGTTGGCTACTCTAGTTGGAGTGGTGGAGCGACAAGCGAATGTGACGCTAATTCAAGCCGAGGCTTTGCACCGACAGGATGAAGGAATCAGACGGTT
>NW_017893319.1:0-46390 GCF_001540865.1 Ananas comosus | reverse complement strand
AGAAGATTGAGTGGACGATTACCTCGGCTATGTGTAATTTGTGGAGGTCCGCATGTTCCCCCAAAGTGTCCTCAGCGGAAAGGAAAGTGTTTTGTATGTGGTCAGGAGGGCCATTTTCGCTCTGAGTGCCCCAGAAATAACATGTTGACTAAGGTATCTGCACCGACTTTGTTGCAAAGAGTACCCAGTGGAGGTACGCCGACGGAATCTTAGAGTCAGATACGACGGCAGAGATAACTACTGCAGGTAGTACCTTATGCAATGTTCCTATGATTTGATATGATCATAATGATTGCTTTAGTTGCATCTCTGATCGGCTGTTGGCCGAGTTGAATAGCATTATTTCCTTCCTTAATGCATGTAGGTTTGGATTGAAATTTAGTTGGGAGATACTTTATACCATGGTTTGTGCGAACTAAATTGATTCGCCTGGGAACTTTGAACATTATGCAATGCATCTTGAAGGGTTTAGCCTCGCTGATTGCGAGAATGATCATTTTACCTAAATTAGGTAATTATGGAAAGGGTGGAGCCTAATTGGCTGATACTATGAAATTGTAAGAACCCTCAAAGTGAAGGGTAGTTCTTGAGTAGTGGTTGTGCTATTCCTAAACAAGTCACAAATTGTGAACTTGATGAATAGAGAATGTTTTATGCTTAGGGCTTCATTTTGGTGAAGTAATTTCACTTGTGGTGAGATTAGATAAGCTATTCGACTAAGTGTCGAATATCGTGATTTCAATTAGAAACACAATTAGTGGTTGGATTAAGTCAAGATCTGATGATCTTTTGATCGGCCTTTAGTATTGGATGCATGCTTTAGATTGAGTAGCAATCTGAGGAAGCTGCAGTCTTCTATGATAGAAAGGTTATGAAGGATTTATCCAGTTGTGTGTTCGGTGAATCCTGCAAGGCAGATAATGATTGACCAGGAAGATGAATTAAAAGGATTGAGATGAGACTCTCCTAATGGCACTATGCATCTTGGAATATTGAGAAAAGAGATTACCCAGCTACTTGTTTCTTTCTCTTCTGATTCTAGTTATGTATAATTGGAACTAAGCTTCAGGGAACAACTGCATGAGGTTAGTCTTTGGGAATTATCTTGACTGATAGTTATATCAAGATAATTCTCATACAGTTCGAAAGCAAATGGTAATGCTTCAAGTGTAGGTTAACGAAGACTTTGTTCAGATTTCTTCCCCGGTGACGGAAAAAAATATGTAGAATAATAGCAATAGAGAACTTATGGGTGAAGTATAAACTAATTCCCCTTTATTGCCTAAATTGGATCTGGGACAATGAATACTTTGAGCATCACACTCTCAGAACAGTATCAAAGAAAGTTTATCTGAATTGATCTACTTACAGGAGCAGATAGTGACGTTACAAGTGATTTTGGTAGAAGCAAAGCTCCAACTTAAGCTTGCACAAAATGATTTGAGTATATGAGGAAAATTTTCCAGTGATGAAATGGTCATGATTTACTTTATGATCGGTGTAAAGGAAAGCAGTAAAGCTGTAGAGACAGCATTAATGGAATTTGTCTGAACATAAGTATTGACGTGGAGCAGCATCCATGAATGTGAATTGGGATTCTCGCCTAGTGGCAGAAGGAAATATGATATTAAGGTGTTGGGATATAATGCTGAATAGTTCATCAGGAATCCACCTTTAATGGATTGATGGATAATCAATTTTAATTTGCTATTGAAAGGGGACTACTAGGGATAACTAGTTCGTTATCAATGACTGCTGGATAATGCAAAGTAATCCTTGGTATTTGATCACCTTGTAAAACACAAGTTGTATATCAGATGTAACCTAGGAAGCCTTGGGCTTCAGCCTCAACCTATTTGAGAAAATAGGAAATGAATCCATCTTGGAATAAAATTGCACTGGGAGTGCAATCCTTTAAAGAGTTTTGACTTTTGAGAATTCCACTGCTAATATATGATAATTCCTTGGAACTCAAGATAGGTACCAAGTATAATTACTAAGCACTATTGAAAATGGTAAGTTTAAACTGTCCGTCCGAGTCAAATTGCATAACTCATTCTTATATAAAATTAAAAAGTCAAAGCTGGGGTAAACCAGTGGCTTTTGATATGGTTTGACATTAGAAATAGTCTATTGACAGCCTAAAATAAAGAGTGAGATGCCCACAGTCTTTTTATACTTTAAAATTTAGATCGGAGTATTTTATAAAGACTGAATAGAAGGTTAAAAGTATTAAAAGACTCTGACACGTAAAAGATAGACAGGGCAAAGGTTGTCTTTTAAGATCTAAAAGATAAAAGTAAGGCTAAAGTCGTGTTCAGTGAAGACTGAATACAAAATGAAGATATTTAGGTTATTTTTATCAAAGAGTATGATAAAAATAAATAAAAATAAAAATATGGTTTTAGACCATACAATGTAAGAGGTGGGGATTTTTCTTAAAACAGGCGCTTTAAGTTTGGTGCGGAGTTAAGTCGAGGCGCTCGTTAACTCCCATGGTTGAGAAAGAGGGTGAGGTTTCGCCGAAGTGTGTTAGCACCAAGGTCTTCGCCGAGGATGACTTCCTGCATCCAATTAGGACTTGAGTAAACGTTTCACACTACGTCTTCACTTAGTGTCCAGAACGTTCAGTATCACCGTCGCGTTCAGCTACGAGCTGCTGAGATGCGCGAGGTTGTGGTGAGTGGTAAGTTATGTGTTTCTTGAGAAGAAGCGTGAATGGAAGGGAAGTCCCTTATGTAAGACTAAGCTAGTAGCTGTAACGAATCTTCGTTATAGTGGGTACGTAGCGAGGCAGTACTCACGCGATTAAAGCGTGACTGGGATTTGAAATTGCGCTCTACCGGGTGAAGCCGTGTAGAGTTCAAAATCAAGCAAATGCTCGTATCAGAGCTTGTAGTGCACCCAAAGGTGATCAAACTACAGAGTGTTCCTCATGAAGTAGTAGACTATGGTGTACGGTACTAATTGTAGTTTGATAAAGGCGTTGCTCGAGTGCGCTCGCGAAGTAAGCACTTAAGCTCAGTTTGGGGAACTATTCCGATAGGCGGTTTAGCGAGAGAAGCCAGAGGTGTCCACCTGGTTTCCGGTGGCTAGGATACATCCGGATGGCGGATTTGGACAGAGTTGTGTGTCGCAGAGAGCGAGCGTTTACGTCTAGGTTAGTAGTAGCCCGCTTTAAGAGTGAACCCTTAAGCGTGTGTGAGGTTGGTCCTTGTTGATTCTAGGGTTTGGCAATGTCTAAGGGCCCAACCCAGTGTTAGTATGAGAGCCATATGATAGTTAGCGTGCTGTACGAGATAGCTCATGTGCATAGTGATGGCCGATGATACGTGGATTACGCTCAGCGATCAGGGTGCTCACTAGGTACCGTGCGAAGTGTGGATCGTTACGAGTTCACGATGACGGTTATGTGAGAGAGCCAACTTAGGTGTAGGCGTGAGATGCCCATAGATGTGAGCTCGCGAGATGCGGAGATGTCGACAGTGCGGGCCCATGGTCGTTTTCGTATAGGCCAGCGCACGTGTCTGGGCGGCACATGTGGTGGTGAGTTCATATGTGTTCCGCAGATGTTTGGTATATCATTTTCGTATATTAAGATTAGTCCATTAGTCTCGTGCTGAAAATTTGAATATGTTAGGTTTGGAATTATGTACTTTCTTTTTATATCATGTTAAATGTTTTTGTGAATTATGTGTAGAGACATGATTTGATGTATTTGACCACCTCCAGCAGATCATATGCAGGTTTTCCGAGATCGATCGGCATCTGGGGAGCGGTTCTTGGGATCGGAAAAGGCCCCACCTTCCGAGACATTTTTGTTGTTGTTTCTCCCGCACTCTTGATAATTTGTTATCAAGGGTCACCCATTCGGCGGCTCTCACCGCTTCATGTGGTGATCCAGTTGACACCGTACTCATCTATCGTTATTTATTCGCTCATTTACGTCTGTTATGTTATTCGTTAATATACGTTGTCTATACCTTCATTTGATGAGTACGATAAACGAGTTGGTATTTATTTATTGTTATCTAACGTCCATAGTCAATAGTACTATTTAAGATAGTTAGTATAATGGACTGTTAAATTGGTTTGTATATAGTCTTACAAACGTTCTATTAAGTGAAATGACTTTAATGTCTACTATAGTACATTAATGGAACAAGGCATCGTTCTTTCTCTGTATTACAGTAAGTAATACAACGATTGGTTAGTACTACAGTTGAAGATCCAACAAGTAGTGATTCGAGTGAAATCTACAGTTGAAAGATCATACCAGTAGTTATTCAAGTGAATTGGGTTCTGTATATCATTGAAATGATGAGACAGGTCGATTCCAGTTTCATGAACTGTATTGGGTTAAAAGTTGCCTGAATGTGTTCCATTCAAGTTCGGCGCGGCACGGAGTACCGGGGCACCATCAGTTGTAGGGGTGAGGTCCTTACTCGGAGGGGGTGCCGTAAGGCAAAGCCGCGAGCGAAGCATGTAAACGCTCGTAGACAGCGATTCGACAAGCCCTCACGACCGAACCCCCCCTCGCTGGGGCGTTCGCACACGTTTGCGCGTGTTACCGTACGTTCGGCATCAGGTTTCATGGTCAGAGTGTTGTTGTAGTACAGGGACTGTACCTTAGAGTTGAGTTCGGTGAGGCCTTGCGCCCCGAACCCCCCGCGCTGGGGGCGTTCGTACATGCTTTCTCGTATTACCGTACGATCGATATCAGGTCCCATGTTTATAGAGTTGTCGTAGTACAGAGACTGTACCTTAGAGTTGAGCTGGGTTCCAGCCTTGATATCATGGGTCAGTGATAGTTGTTGAACAACTGTTCTAAGATGCTCAGCAATGCTATTGAATTGTTCAATTTCGAAATGTAGTGTGATCACTAAGATAGTCCGATATGGACCAGTCAGTGAGTGTTAAAGAGTGATGAGGAATGTGTATTCCTTTCACCAAATGATTCCAATACAAGTATCTGAGTACCGTGTATAGGACATCAGGTTATATTTAGAGATGAACTGATATGTTCATACAATAGTATAGGTTTAGATCAATAAATGATCTAATATAAATCAACTTATTAGTAAGTTTAATACGGTAGCATACTTTCAGATCAATGAATGATCTTGTATATGGTATTATGTTCAGACAGTACACTTTCTTCTTTGATTGTCCCATTACGTTCGTTCATTTTGCTCGCTATTTTGTGAGAAGTGTACTAGAGATACGGTAAGTAAAATGTTAATCTTTACGTATACGGTTTGTTTCCGGAAACGGACTTGAAAGTCTCATATTGTCAATATGTATTGTAACATAACGTATCGTTAGAATTCATGGAGTCAGAGCAACAACAAGTGCTCTTGATTAACCAGATAAGTGCTTAAATGGTAAGATAGGAGTATCTATTGTTGTTCGGTTTAATGTACACGTTCGATGATCACAGCACTTAGGTATCATGAATTGCCCATTGGTATATCTTACCTGTTCAATACTTAGAAAGTAATGGTAAATTTCTACGAGAGTAAAGGCTATACTAGATGTATAGTCACGTCCAGAGTTACGGAATTTGAGATGGATATAAGTGTACTTATACCTTATTGTCGTTGAGTCTACAGTTTCCTCTGTATCTCCCTTAAGTGGGTAAAGCCCTTCCAGGCTGGGTGGATAATACTTCGAGTTAGGTCGGTGTTCTTCAGGGCTTTGAGATGAGTTGCCTCAGGGTTGAGACGACTTTTGCTTTGTGCTTTCCGCGCAGTTTGATGCTGGCTTTACAGGTTAAAGCCGTGTGTAACATGAATCTTCGAATTGAACTCCATAATTAACTCGGTTTTTATCCTTAAATTTGATAACGAAACATGATTTTCGGAAATGTGTAGTCGGCCTCTATGAGGCTTGCAGGCAACGTTCGGGCGACGCTTGCTAAAGGTTTTGCCGTAGTATCAGCAGTTTATAATTATTTATATCAGCCTTAGAACGTTTAAGTCAAAGGAATGTCGTTAAAGTCGAATGGGAATCAACCTTGTGGAGAATTGGTCAGGGGTTCCAGTGGTTAATTCGAATTTAATTAGGCGTTTGGACGACGCTTCTCGTGTTAGGTTTGACGTAGTTAAGCGTGCTTATTTGAAGTATATTAAAGCTTTCATGTAGTATTGATTGTTTAATGGAAACAGGTTGAAACCTCGTCGAATAAGGACCAGATTCTACCAAGTTAGTGTCGATTTATTGGAGAGAAATCGACGACTTTAACGGGAGCTTGAGTCGACCCTCGTTGTTTTGGTTTTGATGAGCCTTAGGTTATGATTTGAAGGTTAATCTCTCTTAAATTCGATGTATGGAAAGTTTTCGACATTGAGTCGAGAAAGACCACAATTTTAGGGTCTTTTCAGTCATTTATAGGAGGAGGGGTGCAAGGTTTTCGAAAGGAACTCAAAGGTTGGGTCGCTCATTGCGCACGCCGCGCTTTATTCGAGCTTATCCGCTAAAGATGAACTCCTCTCTCTTTGGGATCTCTCTCTTTTACTCCCTCCACGTTTCCGTGAAGAGACTCGAGATCGTAGTAGGTTTCTGGAGGTCCCCCGCACGACCCATCTATTCCTATCTCCGTTCTACACTTTAATGGTTTTGTCGGAATGACGGTGCATAGACCGTGACGCATGGCCATGTGCTACACCGACATGGCCATGTCGTTCGTCTTTTTATGTCTAAAGCGGTTTCGTTACGTGAAAGAACGAAAATCGAAAGGTTAGTGGGAGATTGAACAGGTTTTTGAACAGATTCGGGAAATCTTATACATCTCATCAAAGTAAATGGTAATGGGTGTAAGCTTGAAGCATTAACTGGTTTAAGCTTCGCAATGTTAACTATTACGTAAATGCTACGTTAAAAGGTTAAGGTCAATGAAAGAATGAAGTCATTGAACAGTTTTGGAAAGATTCCAGATAGTTTGCAGCATCTAGTCAAGGTTTTCGGTAAGGTTGGGAACTTAAACAGTTATCCGGGTCTAAGTCATATAATGTAAGTGGGGAGGATTTATCTTCAAAGCAGGCGCTTTGATCTTGACTTAGAAGTAAGCTTTAGTAGATTTTTCCTACCCTTTAGGTAAGGTAGCAACAAGTAGACGACCCCAAATTAGTAAGTAAGCTATTCTTCTTAAGGTTCCCNCCTCCAAAATAACTTGTTTAGAGGAACTAGATTGAAGTGTGACACTAGCTTATTTCGAGATGTCTGTGACCATACCAGCAAATTTTTTCCTTTTCTTTTCTTACTAAAGTTCTTGATGTTTACCTTCTTAAATTAGTCTTCCTAGCCTATGGCCCTACAAATTTTTTTGGGATAATTAATATTTCCATACTAATAATCAATCTATTATCTATTATCTATTATATTGTTATTATTATTATTATTATCTATAACCCTTATGAAAGCCCGTTCTCTTTGTCCACGTGGCAATATTAACTTAACTTAATCTTTTGTGGGCCCGACCTGTCATCTTAAGCTACTCTATTAATTAATTAGTGGGTGGGGCCCACCCGACCAAATTTCTTTTCCTCCATACTCTGCTTCCCATTTAATTTTCCTCTTTACTCTGCTTCCTATTTAATTTCTTTAACTGCTTCTAATTAACTTTGTCTTCCACCCGATGTGCCACTTCGGCTCCTTCGCTCGCCCCTCTAGATGCCGCTCTGACTCCTGTTCCCTCTCTGGACGGAATGTTGGGCCGAGTTCATGGTCGGGCCTTCTTCCCGTCGCGCACGTTCCCATTAGCGACGCTTCGTTTCGTTCGCCCCCTAGATGCTGCTCCGACTCCTGTTCCCTCTCTGGACGGAATGTTGGGCTGAGTTCATGGTCCGCCATTCTTCCCGTCGTGCCGTTTCCGTTAGCGACGCTTCGTTTCGGCTTATTCATCCCCTCCGGTCACGAAAATAGTTCAGATTCATTCTCTGTGGTCCTTTCTTGCTGCCTATATAATATGCCTCTGTAAAAATTTTATTTGCAGCAAAAAAACTCTATTTTTCTCCTGGTGATTTTTTTCATCTATGATTTGGTAGCGAGTCCTCCGCGGGCTTCGATTTCACCTCTGGGAAGCGGATCGAGTAGAAGCTTCTCGATTACAATTAAGAGGCCGAGCGGTTTGGAGGTGAGAAAAGGAAAAAGCTCCCTCTTTTGATGTTCCTTTTTCGCTTTTCGGTTGTAGAATTTTAAAAATATGAACAAAATCGTAACTTTAGTTGTGAGTATTGTGCCCTATCTGATATGGCTGGAGCATCATATACTTAGTCCAAGCAAGCACTCAGAAAAAAAGAACTATTTGTTGAAAATGCGTAAAAAGTATTTTTTTCATGGCCTCTCTCTTATAACGAAGCCGAATGTTTTGGAGGTGAAAAAAGTTCCCTTTTTTTTATGCTCCTCACATATATAAAAATGACCTATAGTTGAAGAGGTCAAAACACTTTTCTTTTTTTTACATCTTAACTGTTGCATATTTATCCCTGAAATCTGATGGCTCACTGCATGTATACTTACTTTGACCACAACATAATATAGATCGAATATTCTATAAATGTACCTAAAAATATTCTACGAATGTACCAAAACAAGTTCAACTTAGCACCTAAATACTTGATTACTTTTTTCCTTACATCACCTCCCCCTACAGTCAAAGCATGACAATATTGATTGTCCATTGAAAAAAAAAAAATTTAATCAGCAAAAGTTCATTAAAAAAAAAAAAAGGGAACATCAAGTTGTAAAGAGAAAAAAAAAGGAAATAATTTTCTATCAACGATCTTTTGATGTCGTTGTGTATGTATATATATAATAGAATAGGGTACCTCAATTTCACCAAATTTGTAGGCAATAGAATCAAGAATTTCCTAATTCAGAATGTGCTACAACACTAATCAATGCGTAGACTCTTTATTTTGAAATAGTAATTTCTTTTCAGGAATCATTCTTGCTTATCATTATGTCATCCAAAAGAATGACAATAAGTAATTGCCTTATAATTGGATGTTAATTAATACATGTCATCAACCTTCATTTGATTAGCTATTTTAGTGCAGTGATGGCATCACCTCTTATTGTTGAGATAAACTTTCAGCGATTGTTGCGTAATATTGTGAGAAGTTTTCCCTCCCTCCTCCGAGATATGGAATCACCGTAGGCTCGAGCGATCAATTTTACGCTTTTGTAGATGTCCAAGTTCCAAGATGTAGCCACTTTATGGAGGTTATTACGTGTTGGGGTTCTCCATCTTCCGATTCGAGTTTGTCTGAAAATGAAGCCGCTCGGGCTGCTATCGAGGCGCTACGAAATGAACTTCAATTTGACATTAGGGATGCTAATTATACTGAAAAAAATTATTTTAAAAACTTATATGATAGTGCTTCCCGAAAATATGAAGATCTTCAAAATGAATGCAAAATGCTGAAGAAGGAACATGCTGTATTCAAGAGGTTTTACAATTCTTTAATAGAAGAAAGAGTGATTGGAATGAAATTAAGGTGGATATTAGCAAGTGTCACAGTCTGCTTGCTCAATCCAACATTGATCCAATGGATGCAGATCGATATCTATTTGTCGCTGAAAATTTGCCAAGCACTAAAGATCATTTACCTGCAAATGAAGCCCGTGCAGCAGAGTCCGCGACAGGAACCGAAGAAGATCCCGAACCTCCTTCTGATTATTATAGGAATTAAGATTAGGACGGTCTTGAACCGTTTTCTGATTACTATAGGAAATAAGATTAGGGCTTTCTTCGTTCTTTTGTTTTGGCTTTTTGAATTCCATTTTGTGGTTTTGTTAGTTTTGTGATATGTACGGGCAATGCCAGTATATTTTACAATATATTATTAAGTGGCTTTGCATCTGCCAATTTTATCCCTACTTAACTTCTACTGAATGTTTGATGTTCTTATGTAGTAAGTTGCTTAAAGACCTTATCATTTATGCAATGTTTTTTTATTGTTCTAATGACTTAGCGACTTATATTTTAGGGGCAATATTGCCCATATAGCCCTGAAAAGTTTCTGGTTTTCTTATTTATCCCTCTTAGAAGGTTAGTATTGAAAATACCCTTCTTATGTTCCAAGTTCTTTCTAATATACCCCTGGAGTTAAATTCCGTTAGTGAGCTGTTAACAGTTGCCGTTATCTCTGGAAAATTACCATTTTGTCCATTCCAATATACCCTTATACCGTAACTAACTTTTCTTATATACCCTTCATATAGCAAATACTTTTCTTATTTGCCCTTCAAATATCAAATTCGTTTCCTTTTTATCCTCCAACGGTCATTTCAATGTTAACCTTCTTTTCTAACATTATAAAAGCACATCCATGGCTCAAAACCAAGTCAAGCTTACTTCTCCATCTATTAGCTTTTTTTTTTCTCTTATTTGCCTCACTTCTAGCCATATACGAGCCATCTAAGTGAGAGATCTGCATCAACTCCTGGCACACAAATTCCTGTGTGCGACTACGGAAGATCTTGTAGAATATGGTTATTGAAGCAGCCAACAAGCCAAGGACGTTGATTCTATCGTTGCCCAAATTGGGGGGTAAGATAAGCTATTGTATATTCTAACTGCATGCTTGTGGTTTTAGTTTGCACATTATTTTTCTTTCTTTATCTTACGAATAATATATAAGCAAATTTTTTTTCTCTTTGCAGGTTGAAGGAGTTGGACATTGCAATTATTTTTTATGGACTGATGATGTGCAACACAGCACTTTAGATCTAAAATATCAGTTAAAAGTAATTGGAGAAGCCACTGAGCAAAACCTTCATCTCCAGCACTTTAGGGGATTTATCTGATTCATCTACTCCCTCAGCTACACCTTCATCTCCAACACCTTCATCTACAACATCATAATCAACCTCTAGATGAGCTCCACCTTCATCTTCAACACCATATTCTTCCTCAGCTACACCTTCATCTCCAACACCTTCATCTACAGCATCATAATCAGTCTCTAGATGAGCTCCACCTTCATCTTCAACACCATATTCTTCCTCAGCTACACCTTCATCTCCAACAGGATAGTCCACACCATCATAATCAGCATCTTCATCTCCAACATTATCTTCTTCCACAGCTACATTCTCAATTCTAACATTATCTTCTTCCCCAGCTACATTCTCAATTCTAACATCATCTTCACCCTCAACTTCACCCCCAACTACATCCTCAACTATACCCTCAACTCCAATACCAGCTTTATCCTTTTTTCCACCATCAACACCAGTAGGATGAGTAGGACCATCATGCTGAACATTGAAATTAAAAGGGATGCCATCGGAACTAATAGTAACAAATATTTCTATCTCTGTACCATCTGTGAATTGGTCTAACATATCTAGAAAATCACTTTCACCTTTAATATCAATAAACTTTTGAGCTTCTCCTTTGATCTTCTTTGATTTATAAGCCACTCGCACATATTCTGTTTCTCCCCAATCCCACATTTTTTTGATATCTTCAAAAAATTCTTTTAAAGTATGTGTATCACTAAGTACTGTGTAGCAAGTTTGCATTCCATACATAAATTTTCTGCCTAACTTTGTCTTAACTGGTTTAAACACTCCCTCATACATAACTTTTAATCTATAATCTGGTACCATGCTGCAATTGCAAATCAATAGCTAAATTTAAATAACACAAAATATAATGCAACATTTCGATGCATGCAAAAGATATTAAAGATCAAATCACAAAAAATTAATTCATAGAATAAAATGAGAAAAAGTTAATTTATAGAATATTTCAGAAAACATCATATAGACCTAGAATTAATATTTTAGTTTGCAGATTAAAAAAACCTAGATGTAAAAAATTACAAAATTCCATGAATCTTACATTTTTCTTTACGTAGAAAGTTGTAAGAACACAATATAAACCCTGAACTCCTTCCAACAAAGCATAATATTCGGATACTCCAAAACCCTAAATAATGAAAATAGTGGCGAAGATCCTTTGATACTATGGCGACATCATGAGGATTACGCCATTCTTGAGACAGCGGAGAAGGAAGAAGTACTTTTTTGCAAGGGCAAGAGAGAAATGGTAGAGGAGATGCAACGGTTTTCTCCAACAGGGCTGTTGTCTAGGGTTGAAGACGACGGTTGCGAATGGGGCCAAGTCGTGCGTAGGAGAGGAAAGTTGGGAGGGAGAGAAAGAGAGGACAACTTAAGGGATTAGTATAATAAGGTAGGGGCAAAATAGGTATTTTATTTAGGTTTTAACTCTAGTATACATTTAACCAATGTTTAACCCGAGTTAAGCTAACAGGGGATAACTGCGGGGGTATTTTGGAATAACGGTGGAACATATGAGGGGTATTTTAGAAAGAAAAAGAAAGTAGGGGTAAATCAGATATTTTCAAACATATAAGGGGTATACAGGCAATTATCCCAAAAAAGAATATGTATATAGCATGGAAATTGAGGAGTACAAATTGAGATGCATTACAGCTTAAAATTGCTGCATGTTCTGAACTTTTACCTTTGACTAATTTACATGGTCTTTACAAATTGAGATGCATTACAGCTTAAAAGATATTTTTTGCCTTTTATCTTTTAGGTGATTGTTAGTGCATGTCTGAATTTGTTGAGAGATACTTGCTTTTGGGTATGTATGAACTGTTTTCCTAATAAATATTACAAATATCTCTTTTGTTGTTAAGTTAGTTGTGCTTAGACGGTCTAATTTAACTTCCTATAACTTTAGTATAATATTAAAAGATAAAATATAATAACTATATTTAAATAAAAAGAAAATAAAATTCTATGCCTCCTTAATTTTGTTGTGAGACCCCAGATAGTCCTATATATGAGATATAATAGGGCTAAACTCTTAACCCGGCTTAAGCATTTTGGGTGGTGGCTAGACCCAAGAGGTTAAGAGAGTTAAGCGCGCTAGGACGGGAGTAGTCCTAGGATGGGTGACCCCCTGGGAAGTCGGGGCGTCACATTTGTAAATATAGAGGACATGGGAAAGAAATCTTTTATTATTATGCATTCTAATTGTAAAACTTATATATATACTTGATTGTTTGCTCTACTGCATCCGTATTTTTCAAAAAGATAATGTTTGTTAACTTTGTCATTACATTCTTAGTTTGGTCTAGATTCTGAAAATATAATTCTGCATAATTGATTTGGGATTGGATAACTTATTTTGATGAAAAGCTATAGAGTTTTTCGTTGAGTTTGGATAGAAAACAGTTTTCTAAAATGATTTTGCAAAGCTATTTGACAAGTTTCTTTTGATATTTACAAATATTTTTTTTAAAAAATAATTTATAAATACTTAAAATTTATGTTTTATTACTATATGTTCTAATTTGGAAGCTTAGATATACTTCATTGTTTGCTCTACTGCGTCCGTGTTTTTAAATAAGATAATGTTCATTGGCTTCGTGACTCTTAGTGTCAGTTTGGTCTAGATTCCGAAAAAAAGTGATTTCTGCTAGGTTTAAAGAATTTATTTCGATTAAAAGCTGCAGTGTTTTGGTTATAAAATTTAAAAGCTAGAATTTTGAACTTTAGAATTTGTGATTTGAAATTATAATTTGAAAAATAAAATTAAAATTTAATTGTTACTTACAAGTAAAATTTATTTAATACAATTAAATAAAAAGAGAAATAAATGAATAAAACTAAATTTAATTAATTATAACTCTTTTTATTATAACTCTATTTGTTAATTAAACCATAGAGATAGGGCAATACCTCAAGAGATGTCATATACTCAGTCTCATAATGGCGTATCATGTTGTCATAATGCCTTATCATGTTGGTTATTGAAATAGCACAATCTTCAAGGGACTGAAAAACATCATTTTCGTGTGAGAACATTAGCACAACCAACATACTGGGAAACAAGTCTATAGTCAAGAAAATATAGACTTGGTAAAAGGAATTTGTATGCTATGGCAATTGCTTTATATATGATGATAAGTGGCAGGGATTAGGTGAAGCCAATTGTTATTGGTTACCATTTGTTAGGAAAATAATTCTCAGTACACCGTACATGTTCTAAAATCGTATGCCGTTACAAGGAATACCGTTGCACGCTGTTGCATTTACGAGCATACTTCTTAAATTTTAGTAATCCTATAATCTAATATTTAGGCAAAAAATTTGATAATAATAAGAAAGGGAGTTTTGGGATTGCTCATAATGCTTGGAAACTTACAACAAAGTTAGGCATGTTACCGGTTAAGTTGGGTCCCAAGACTTTCATGATGGGATTTAATTTAATACCTATGACTTGAAGGACCCATAACTATAATTTCTAATTATTTTTGATTTAAACACCTATGAATTGAAATTATCTTTCTATTAAATGAAACTCCAAATCGAATTTGGTTGAAAGAAATGGGAAGAAAACCTTACAAACCTTGGTATGCGTAAATACTCCAAATCGAATCCAGTTGAAAGAGATGGGAAGAAGACCTTAGCACTAGGCTCAAAACTGTATAATGTCTTTTCCCTTGGATAAATTGTAGTTTTGGTTCCTGTACTTTTCGTCAGGTTTTAATTTTGTCCTCGAAATAAATAGTCATTCGGAACTGCATTTTTTTTCTTTTTCTTTTTTAAACACTTGCCTTGCACGCGTTCGTTGGCTCTTCATCCTTCTCTTATTTTTGCAAATTCTTTTTTCTTCTTTTCTACTCCAATCTTTTTTTCGTTTTATTTTTATGCATTGTTGAATATATATGAAGAAGAAGCAACAGCATAGTATACTTCTTCTTATGCTTTATGTTTTTATCTTAGCATAGTTTGAGTTTGACATTTGAATGCATATATAAAGAGTAAAGAACAGAATTACTATCAAAGGAATTACAAAAAAAAAGAAAATTTGAAGAACTAGATGGGAATAAAGAAGTATATGGGAATAAGGTTCATTCTTTCAAATTTAAAGTAATTCACTAAAATTTCATAATTAAGCTTTACGAAGAACTGGTCAAAAAAGGTGAAGAAGCATTATGCACGGTGTTAGGATTCGTCCACATTAGGACTTATCTAAAATATTTCTAATCCATATGGGATAAGAAATAAATATTTATAATTATCTGTTATATTCCTAGTCCACTTGGGATAAGGAATAAATCTAACGGATAAATCCTAATCTGTTTAAATCTCTATCTATGTGAGATTTAGTTAGAATATGATTAGGATTAATATCTCCCTTATGGCCTATAAATACATGAGGTATTGACCACATACAAGACAACGAAAAAAATAAGAATCATCTCTCCACAAAAATTCTCTCTCTTTGGTTCGCTCTAGGGCACCATCATAAATCCTAGGGATTTGGGCGGTGTGCGGCAATCGACTCTAGTAGCCGGATTGCAACGAGAAAGAACAACACGCAACAAATTGAGACAGGACGTTGGCGGATCAACGAGTTCGTAAAACAAGACGAGATCAGATCCTGGTAATCACAACATTAATTCCGCACCACAAAAGAGGTATGTAAAAATCTATGAGATTTTTGCGACTTATATTTTTGGATATTTAATTGATTTTATCCAACAGTGGTATCAGAGCCATATAGTGCTTGTTTTCGTTCGATGATTCGTTTTTTTTTTAACATCGAATATATTTTTATGTTGTTAAAAAAAAAAAAAAAAAAATTATTGTTGGTGAAGTTTTGATTCGCAATTGGCAAATCAACATCACATATGATTGCTTCCTTCATCTTTGCAAATTAACCCGCATGCTGCCCGCTTTGGGTTTTGGAGGCTAACCCGTGCCGGACTTGCGGAGGGCCGCATGCGCAGGATCTACGTCCTGCCTGTGGGCTTGAGAGGCCGCCCGCGCTGGGCCTCCAGCACCTGCCCGTGTAGGGCCTTTGGCAGCCCGCATGCACAAGGCTTGCGGCAGCCCGCATGCGCAAGACCTCCGGCGCTGGGCTTACTAGGTGGCCCGCCGTTGTTCGGCCTACGGGAATGCGGGAGCCCATCGCGGAAGACCCGCTCAAGTTGGGCCTGCGGGAGCCCGTCCGCGATGGGCCTGCATGCAAGCACATGGCAGCAGCCTGTTTTTTGGACCAAGATAAGTCCAAACGGCGGCTTGGAATCTTTATGTGCTTCCAAAATAAAATAAAAAAGAGAAAAGCCTACGGGAATGCGGCGCTGGGCTTACTAGGTGGCCCGCCGTTGTTCGGCCTACGGGAATGCGGGAGCCCATCGCGGAAGACCCGCTCAAGTTGGGCCTGCGGGAGCCCGTCCGCGATGGGCCTGCATGCAAGCACATGGCAGCAGCCTGTTTTTTGGACCAAGATAAGTCCAAACGGCGGCTTGGAATCTTTATGTGCTTCCAAAATAAAATAAAAAAGAGAAAAGCCTACGGGAATGCGGCGCTGGGCTTACTAGGTGGCCCGCCGTTGTTCGGCCTACGGGAATGCGGGAGCCCATCGCGGAAGACCCGCTCAAGTTGGGCCTGCGGGAGCCCGTCCGCGATGGGCCTGCATGCAAGCACATGGCAGCAGCCTGTTTTTTGGACCAAGATAAGTCCAAACGGCGGCTTGGAATCTTTATGTGCTTCCAAAATAAAATAAAAAAGAGAAAAGCTCCTAGGAAGTGAGACTTGAACCCTCCACCTTATCTTTATTTTTGTTTCATCTAACCAGTAGAATCAATATTGCTTATATAATCCCATGTGCCACTGAATTATATATATATTGTTTCTTTATATGTTATGATTGCTTTAAAGTTGCAATATGTTTTTTTTGATTAAATTGCATAATGTTGAATATTTATTTGTGACGTGGATTATTCTTGATTAATTTAATATATTATTTTTATCTGCATTGGATGAGATGATTATTAGTCTTTTTAAAAGGCAAAATTTTCGATTTGAAGATGCAGTGAGAAATTATATTATCAAATTGAATTGAAAATACAGACTGGATATTTGTGCCTAATTTAAGAATTATCCTGGCATTATTATAGTGCTATTGGCTTCAAAAATTTTTCCATCGCGGATTCGTTAAATCAAAATGCGCTGATGGAACGAATTATGATATGTGGCAAAAAAAATTCAATATCTCCTTGAGAAAGGAATACTTAGCCATTTAACTAACAGTATGTTCGGCTGAAAAAGGCACGACGGCCCCACACCGTCGCGATTTACAAGCCTATAACGAGTGGCTTTGAGAAAGATCGAAGTGCACGATATACCATGTTGAGCTGTATGCACAGATTTGATCAAAGAATTTGAAAATTATGAGACTGCAAAAATATGTGGAGCAGCTCAAAAGTGAATATGGGGCACGTCGCCACAAGACTTCGTGCCTTGAATCTCAAATTCATCAATACATGTTGGACCCGAACATTCTATGGCAGAGCAACTTAAGGGTGATGTCTGCTATGATAAGAGACTTAAAGCAGCCGTTGCGAGCTCAACTACGAATAGGGGTGAACTTGGCCCGGCCTAAACAAGGCCCGGCCCGATGGGCCATGTTTGGTCGGGCTTTGGGTATTAAAAATACAACTTTGGGTTCAGGCCGGGTTTTAAAAAATTTAGGCCCGAAAAAAATTTGGCCTATTTGGCATGTCCAAGCCCGACCCGAGCCCGACCCAAAAGCCCTATATTAATTATCAAATAAAATATTAAATTATATAAGTTTTATTTATCTATAGTATATCATATATAGTATATATTGTTACAGGTTCAATCAGTTATAAGGTCCTTACCAGATTCATCTTGGGATCAAATCAGAAATTGTGCCTGACTCATAATGAAGGTATTAAGACCTTCAACGATAATCTCGACATCTTGAGTTGGAAGCGGAGCGCAGAGAGGCGAACCGTGCCAATGCACTCGTTGCCCAGCGTGGACAGCGCAGAGGCAAGTGGCCTTAAGCACAAGCGCTGAAATGGAGAAAATAAATATGCAAAGACTGGGACCGTGCGCCAAATGAGGGCGGAATTGAGAAGTGTCGCAAAGGCAGGCGGGGGAAAGAAAAATTTAAATAAAGTGAAATGCTATAACTGTGGAAATATGGACACTTCGCTCGTGATTGCACTGAGCGAAGAAGGTAATCCCAATCCTGACTCTCTATTTATGTATGCTCGCATGTTTTTGTTGCTCACGCTCTCTCTGATTGGATTGTAGACACAGGAGCAACAAACATGTAACGAGAGATCGAGTAGGATATGTGAATTATCGTCGGGTGTCTGCTGCAACGCCATTATGTCATGATGGGAAACAGCACTGAGGAAAATCTTGGAATTGCGGCATACCAACTTAGATTGCACAATGGTCGTATTTTGATATTACACGATGTGCTGTATGCACCGAACATCCGATGTAATCTACTATCAGTTTTAGCGTTAATTAGATTAGGTTTTCTTTTCAATTTAGATACTCCAGTATGATATTTATTTGGGAAGGACTTTTATGGTAATGGTTGTTAAAGAAATTTCTGTCGCTTACGATTTGGACTTGATTTTATTAACAAAGATAATCATCTTGGCTTTATTAGTTCTTCTGATATTGTGTCTTATTCTATCAAATGGCATGCGAGATTGGGTCACATTGACAAGAAATGTGGCTCGACTACAGCTAGAGAAGGCCTGTTGGGGGTCACTCGCTAACTTAGCCCTACCTTCTTATGAATCACTGTTTTAGCAGAGAAAAGCCTGCAAACACTTAGGATAAGCATGTAACGAGCACATCATCCATTTCGACTAGTTCATTCAGACATATGCGGATCGCTCATGAATGTGAGGAGCAGCGTCATGGCGCGTACCTATTTCTCAGCATTTCATGATGACTACTCCATTATAGTTCGAATAATCTGTTGTCTCACCGTTCAGAACCTTTAGATTATTTTAAACGCTTCCTTAAGTGGAGGTTGAGAACCAAACAGAAGAACTCTTAAAATTCTACGTACTGATAGAGGACGAGAGTATTTGTCAGACCAGTTCAGGAACTATGTAGAAAAGGGAATACGTAGAGCAGTTAAACTATTCCAGGTACTATGCCGCACAAAACTGGGTTGCAGAGAGAGGAATAGGATCTTTTTGGAATGGTAGTCTATGAATGGCGCAAGCAAAGCCTCCCAATAGTTTTTGGGTGATGCGTGTTGACTTGCTGCCTATAATAACTTACGCGAGTGCCCTCTAATCAGTTCTTCAACTCCTATGAGCTATTGGAGGATATAAAGCCAAATGGAAGGCTTACGACCATGGGGATCTGCAGATATGTGCATAATACTTTCATAAATATGGAAATTAGGCCTACAGCAAATAAATTTTATTTAGATATGCTGATTGCTCGAAAGGCTATGTGATGTATGGTAAACATCCTGAGGAGAATGACTGAGATAGAGTCGCGCGATGTGGATTTTCTTGAGAAATGATTTTCCAGACATTGTGAATTAAAAACGGACTTGAAAATATAACGAGTTGCAAGAACCTAATGGAAAGTCCCATTGTTAGGACGAGAATGAGGCAGCTGAGACCCCCAATAAACGAAATAGCCAAAACAGTGGGAGTGATTCCTTATGAAATAGTAGAGTGTGCCGATTGACCATGACCTCAAAAAGTCCATCATTTACAAGAATTATGAATGTGAGTGTTCCCGGTCGCGATTTTGAGATTGAAGGGGATCGTTCATCTGTGTGCTTGCTACGGATCTCGATGAGCCGCTTCTTATGCGAAGCTATTGAATCACGCAGTTTGTTGAATAAATGGCTAGCCTGCTATGGAGGAGAGATGAGTTCTAATGGCTAAGATAATGTGTGGGAGTTACTTGATCTTCCGTCTGACGCAACTATTGAAATAAACGGAATTTTTAAAATAAACGAAAGACGGATGGATCAATTGACAATATAATTTGTGAGATCCCTGGTGTTTGACTGTGGAGGCTTGTCGACAGCTCTGGAGAGTGTCGGGACAAGTCCGAGTCGCGTTGGCGTCAAATAGACGCAAAACGGGCTCCGTGCGACGCGAGGGCAACTTTCAGCGAAGAAAATCTGCAAACTGCAGTTTTTTCTGCTTGCTGTACCGGTACAGCCATCAAGCTGTACCGGTACACTACACTGGGCCGCGCGCGGGTTGCTCTCGGGTTGGCTCTTGTACCGGTACGCGATCCCGTGTACCGGTACACCAGGGTAGGTGAGAGGGTGTTTTGGTCTTTTCTCTCCCTCGTTTGTATCACCACCCCACCCACTTCTATATACAGGTGTAGAGCTCTTGAGAGGGAGTGTTCTTGCTGCTCCTCCTTCCTCTCTCTCTCTCTCTAGATTGGTTTGACTGTGATGAGCTCGGTTGGGGAGTCCGTCGCCGACGTCGCGCCGCGGAACCGTTCGAGCTCGTGTTTGTCACCGTGATAGCACGAGGAGGCTGGGCGAGCATAGTTTTTCGCCGTCCTTGCTGTCACACAGGTACTTGGTGTTGTCGAGGTGAGTATTCAGCATTTCTTTGGATTTTTGGACAAATTCTTACGACTTCAACTCGAAGAGATGTTGTTTGCTAAATTTCACCGTCGACTGTTTGTATTTTGGCTCGTTCTTGACGTCCAGGAGCAGATCGGATTGGCCTTACGAGACTTGGTTTGCTTGGATTCGATGCGGAGAGGAATGCCACAAGCCCTTACTTGCGAATTTTGGTGCAGGTTAGTCGTCGAACCGTTTCTACTCAGCTCCTGATGGTATGTTTGGACTGAATTGAGGAATTTTGTCGTTTCTTATTTTGGAGTTCGCATCGATTTCGAGACTCGGGCATTTTTTGTCAATCCAGCAGTGTAGGTGTTGCAAGCGCGAGGGTGTTCCGTGCTTGGGCCAGGGAATTAGCGGTCGAGGTGGTACCATCAGTTTATCTCCTAAGTTCATAATGCGTCAACAATGTATAGAGATCTTGCAGTTTGATAATTTATCTAGCTCGAATTCATGGATTATAATGATCAGAATAGCAAATACTAATTTCGGAGCATTGTAATAAATTAAGTAGATTATTATGATGTTTGAACTTGACACTAATTAGGAGAAACCTGCATTTGGACGCTGTCCCAGTTCTAACTACCTGATTCTAGCTCTAGGACAGCGTTAGAAAATGTGCTACTGCTCGCAGTTGTCTTCCGAGCGATGTACTTCAGTATTAGAATGTATTTTACACTCGTGCTGCTGTTCGCCCGAAGTGAATTTTTACAGGATCGTTCAGGTCATTATCGTGACGAGGTGCCGTCAGAGGAGCGTGGACCCGTTCCGCCTTTTTGGCGTTAGATTGTGCCGAGGGCACGTTAACCTGTTGGTTGTTAGACAGTTTGAGCGATTACTTTGCTTTGGCTAGTTGGAGCCTGACTGAGCTCTAGACAGAGAATACGCTGCTACTCGTTGCGTACGCGCCCGAGTGCCACCCGGAAGTAGTGCTTGTGTGCTTTTGCAGTTGGTGTCCGTCATGCGCATTGGACTTGCTCTCGCACGGACCGGCTAGTGTGTATAGAGCCTGATGTCGCAACGGCGGCAGGGAGCGGTGTGTTCACCAGATCACCACGGGAAATGTTGACAAGTCCGCATTGGATTGGGTCAGTATTGACATTTCTCTACGTTGGTTAGCGTAAGGAGCATGATAGTGTAGTGGATGATAGCGGTAGAGTGTGCTTCCTGCTTTCCTTCTATCCTTGCTCCCTTCTGTAGACTTAGTAGGTGACCGATGTTGTTTTGGGCGGTACCCACTGAGGACTACTTGTTTTTACAGTAGTTCTCACGCCCAGTTGTTACCTATGTTTTTGCAGAGCCACAGGTTTCGGCTGCTGCGCCTTCCGCAGATCAGGATCGAGGCAAGGACGTCGCGAGTTAGAGCCCTACCAGACTGATCGAGTTAGAGGCGTCCTCCCCTTACAGCAGGTAGTGATTTTTCTTTTGGAGCTTTTGTACATAGCAGTTGAACTCGCCAGTGCGAGTGGTTTTGTACTTGGGATTTGTGACTATGTATAAAAAGCTCGTTTACTTTAGTTATTTCTTCTGCTCTATACTACTGTTTGTAGTATTGTAGTTTCTACAGGTACCAGTGACGCTTCGTATACAGGAAAAATTTCTTGTATACGGCGGATTTGTCGGCGTGCCCGGGGAACAAGACATCCGGGGCGTGACAGATTAAGGCCCGATTAGTGGCGAAAGGATACACCCAAAAGGAGGGAGTATACTATGAAGAGACATTCTCCCCAGTGGTGAGGTTTGTCTCAATTCGCCTGATTCTGGCTATCGTCGCACATTTAGATTTGGAATTGTTCCAAATGGATGTGAAGACTGCATTTCTCAATGGAGAACTAGACGAGGAGATTTTTATGAATCAACCTCCCGGTTTTATAGCCGAAGGACAAGAGCGCAAAGTGTGCCGCTTAAAACGTTCCATTTACGGCTTGAAACAATCGTCTAGGCAATGGTATCAACGTTTTCATAGAGCAATTATTTCAATAGGCTTTGTGATGATCGAAGAAGACCATTGCGTGTACGTTAAAAGGGAAGAAAAGAGTTTTCTTATCCTTTCACTATATGTAGACGATATCTTATTGGCCGGAAATAATATGGAGTTAATAATCACCACACAGGAGTGGTTGTCCTCTACTTTTGAGATGAAGGACATGGGACAAGCGGATTATGTATTGGGAGTCAAGATCCATAGGGATCGATCTCGAAAATTCTTAAGTTTGTCTCAAGAGACTTACATCAAAAGAAGTTTGGAGCGATTCCGAATGCATAATTCGAAACCTATTGACACTCCAATGGAAAAGGGTCATTATTTTAGCCTTGAACAGTGCCCTAAATCAGAAGAAGACAGAAAGCAGATGGAAAAAGTCCCATATGCGAGCGCAGTTGGCAGCTTGATGTATGCAATGATATGTACTCGGCCGGACATATATTTCGCTGTTGGCATGGTTAGTCGATATCAGAGTAATCCTGGTGCAGCACATTGGCAAGCAGTTAAAAGAATTTTCAGATATCTGCGAGGTACTGCGAACCTTGCTCTATGCTATCATGGAGGAGAGCTTAGATTGACGGGATACACCGATGCTGATGGATCCGCAGATAGAGATGAACGCAAATCTACCTCGGGATATGCGTTTATACTTGGAGGAGCTGCTATTTCATGGTGTAGTAAGAAACAACCATGTGTCTCCTTGTCGACTATGGAGTCAGAATACATTGCATGTACAGCAGCAGTACAAGAGGCTGTTTGGCTAAGGAGATTTATGATAAATTTGAGTGTAACAGCACGTGCAGATGATGCTGTTATTATCTATTGTGACAACAAAGCAGCAATAGCTTATGCGAAGGATCCAAAGTATCATGAAAGATCTAAACACATTGAGACCAGATATCACTTCATAAGAGATATAATTGCACAGGGACAGATTGTAATTAAATTTGCATCTACTGATGATATGATAGCAGATCCTTTTACTAAACCCCTTGTTAGAAATGTTTTTCATAAACATGTTAGAGGATTGGGTTTGTCTAGGACTTGACTTTTATCTTGTATTAATAATTTTGCTAATAAATTATTTTTGAAATCATTTTTCATTTATATACCTGTTTATTAAATTTTAAATTAGTGCACAATATCCTTGTGAGAATGAATGTCACCAGGCCCTTGATCAGCCCTCTCACACGGGTGATCGCCCTGTCGCTAGGAGAGCGAGCAGGATGAGACAAATAAGATCACATAAATGCAGTTAGTAATGCAGGTGATCCACTTTGCGCTATAAGAGCTGGCGAGTGTTTAAATCTTGAATGTCGCCTTAGATGAGCTAAGATGAGACTGTACGAAGTCGACAGTAGAGATGGTCCACGACTCTACTTGGCCTGTATGAAGCCGAATGTAAAGAAGACACCATGTGGGTGACTGTCTTGAGGTTTGTTGTCTTGAGTTACAACAAAACCGACATTCGTATGGTGTTTTGAGCGTGACATGTCCTTAGAGGTAGCTCCACCATAGCATACGTTCATACCGTATGTGCAAGATCGATCACTATGTTTTAGAGAGTGACGAAATTGATTCCCGTTTCGTCGCTGTGTGAGCTTTCGTACCCTTTGGGACTTAGAACCATGTTATGAAGTGGATACTTGGTGATGCTACTTTAGCATGATATCCAAGGGCCATGATTGATTCGGTCCAGCGGAACATGTCTAGGAAAGCAGTCAAGTTGAAATGGATTGACATGAGGCATCTAAGGAAAAATCATTTGATAATACACCTATGATTTGTTACTCATTGCCCGGGCGATTATGTTGATATTTGTTGTCAATATAATCATGAGAACAAATACATTAATGAGAGAGATCTAGTTTGCTCTAAGGGATCAGAGATGCTATGATCTGGTGTAGTTCAGTGATTTGGGGTATAGACGAGATTTGGAGTTGTAGTGTTATGTTAGTTCGGATGGTGGCTTAATATAACACTCCTCACTTATGATTCTTCTCGTTATTGATCGCACCAACCATTTTCCGTATGAAGAGCAAAACGAGATGAGAATATATTAGGGATGAGAAAGTATGAATAAGTGCCAAGTGTGTACGAGTAGGAGATGTTAGGATTCGTCCACATTGGGACTTATCTAAAATATTTCTAATCCATATGGGATAAGAAATAAATATTTATAATTATCTGTTATATTCCTAGTCCACTTGGGATAAGAAATAAATCTAACGGATAAATCCTAATCTGTTTAAATCTCTATCAATGTGAGATTTAGTTAGAATATGATTAGGATTAATATCTCCCTGATGGTCTATAAATACATGAGGTATTGACCACATACAAGACAACGGAAAAAAATAATAATCATCTCTCCACAAAATTTCTCTCTCTTTGGTTCGCTCTAGGGCACCATCATAAACCCTAGGGATTTGGGCGGTGTGCGGCGATCGACTCTAGTAGCCGGATTGCAACGAGAAAGAACAACACGCAACAAATTGAGACAGGACGTTGGCGGATCAACGAGTTCGTAAAACAAGACGAGATCTGATCCTGATAATCACAACATTAATTCCGCACCACAAAAGAGGTATGTAAAAATCTATGAGTTTTTTGCGACTTATATTTTTGGATATTTAATTTAATTTTATCCAACACACGGTGTCTAATAATCACAAGTAGAATTTAACTAAACCAATTGACCCTTTTTAGTGGTTGCCGTTTTTCTACATCTTTTTTGCTACGGCCTTGGTTCTGTGCTATTGTAACTCCAAAAGCAACTCTATGATTCTATAAACTTTTAAGTTGTTCTTTGCTTAAATGAAAAGACTGCCTTATTGATTATTTTTTCTACACTACTTTCTACTTTTGAAATTTGATTTGCTTATCTTATTTTTTCCTTTTTAATTAACTCTTTTTAATTAAATTAAATTTAAAATTTTAATCGATTTTTACATAATTGATTTAGGCTTGGATAATTTATTTTGTTTAGAAGCTGTAGAGTTTTTCGTTGAGTTTAGATAGAAAACAGTTTTCTAAAGTGATTTTGCAAAGCTATTTGTCAAATTTCTTTTGAAATTTTCAAAAAATTTCTTTTAAGAAAATAAATTTAAAAATACTTAAAATTTATTTTTTGTTACTACATGTTATAATTTGAAAGCTTGGATATATATTTGATTGTTTGCTCTATTGCAGCTGTTTTTTATAAAAAGATAATATTCATTGGTTGTGTCACTCTTAGTGTCAGTTGGTCGAGATTGTGAAAAAAATAATTTCTTCCTAATTAGTTCAGGTTTAAAGATTTTATTTCGGTTAAAAGTTGTAGTGTGTTTGTTTATAAAATTCAAAAGTTGGAATTTTGAAAATTAAAAATTAAATTTTGAAATGAAAATTTGAAATTAAAATTTACAACTTATTTGTTAAACTTAATGTTGTAAATATCGAGATTACAAATTTAAAAACTTAAAATTTAAGATTATAAAATTCAAATATAAGATATATGTCACGCCCCGGATTATTGCGTTTCCCTGGGCAAGCCAACAGACCCGCCGTATACAAAGAAATTTTTCCTGTATACGAAGCGATAGCTGTACCTGTAAACCAAACAAGCTACAACCACAAGGTAACAATTGCTAAAACTGAAAAGTAATATATAAAACCTCGAGGGGTTCCAGTACATACAAAATGTCTACAACACAACTCGCTCCAGCGAGTACCCCGACAACATCACAGTATGTATAAGGAAAAGCCAAAACTACCTCTGGAAGGCACTCCTCTAGTACTGTAGTAAGGTTGGAAGGGATCTAGCTCGCGACTCTCTTTCCACGATCAAAATCGGCAACAGCAGCAGCCGCGGGCGAAGGCTCTGCAAAAAGGGGTCAACAACTGGGTGTGAGAACTACTGCAAAAAGGAGTAGTCCTCAGTGGGTACCGTCACCGACCTCAACGGCTCACCCACTAAGTCTACAGAAAAGTGTGTAAGAGATAGTAAGGAAAGCTGGAAACCCGACATCTATATGCCACTATACTATCGCTAACCAACATTGGCTATCTGTAGATAAAATAAAAATGCAATCTCTGACCCAAACTCACTAGAGACTGTGAACGCACCCTTCCCGCCTGTCGGAGCTACACTGCACACCACCTCGAAGGCTGCCAGTGGAGAGCAAAGTCCTAACCGGATACTACGACGTCAACGCAAAAGCACGTAGCCAAACTCCGGAGCGGCACTCGTGGGCGCTGTAATATACCGAAAATTCGGAAAATAAAAGTCGAACTTTAGTCAAATTGACCAAAGTGCGAGGATGGAACACTTCGGAAAGTCCGAAGGTGTTAAAATGAGTAAAAGCGAGTTGCGGAAGATTTTCGAGAGCTATAGAATCAAATTCTGCAAAACTGCAGATTTTCGGCTCTCGGGGACCGGTCTCTGAAGGGAGAGACCGGTCCCCGAACGCGTGCAGAATGAGACAGCCGAAAAATCGGCTAAGTCCTGAGAAAGTAGCTCTCGGGAACCGGTCCCTGTCTGAGAGACCGGTCCCCGAGAGACCGGTCCCCCAAGGAGGGACCGGATGCATCGCGCGCAGCAGCTCTGGCTGCGCTGGGAGAGCTCTCGGAGACCGGTCCCTAGTCGGGGAGACCGGTCCCCGAGCCCGAAATCTGCCCAGACCAGACAGTTGAAATAGATGAAAGGTGAGGGGTTTATTAGCATTTTTGCAACCCAATGGTTATGTTAGTGGGCTGAGGGACTCCTCCTCTCATTCCACTCCCTCTCACACCCTCTCCTCTCTTTCTCTCTCTAGAAGACAAAGAAGGAGAAGAAGAAGTTAGGAGAGAAGAGAAGAAGGTGAAGAAGAAGCTGTTTTGGAGCAAGAGAGGCTCCTCTTCTTCCTCTCTTGTGCAAGATTAGGAAAGCTTTGCAGGTAAGCTTTTTAACCCTAATGTAGTAAAACTAGAAATGGGTTGAATGACCTAGAAATGAGTTTTAGTGAAATGTTTAAAGTAGTTTGAGCTCTTTTTTGGCTTCATTGAGTCAAAACCTTGGTTTGCTTAGAGGTGAGCTTGGGCCACCTCTAATGGTGAATCCAAACTAGGCGTTTTGGAAGCCTAAGAATGGTTTAATGGCATTATTTAGAGTATAATGAGTAACTTTTGCTTCCCAATGAGATCAAACCTTAGGTTTGACATGAGTATTGGAGCTAGGGCACCAAATTGGGGCTTTTGCTCATGAGGGTTTCTAAGTGCAATTGACCCTCTAAAAACCTGATTGGGGGTATTTCCGACGCATTGGTGCGCTCGGAATAGCATTACGAAAAGTCAAAGTAAAGTTATGAGCAAAATGGCCTAATAAGGGTTCGTTTTGCCGCAGGTAGAGAACGAGAGGTCTAAAAATCCCAAGAAAGTCATCGGGGCACCTTTGAAAGCCTACGAGGTGGGTGGTGCTTTCCAAACTCATTGAAATTCTCTCTATGCCTAATGTGTCATTCCTTGAGCATATGTACTATATATTGTTGCATGCATTTTAGGATAAAGTAATGATGAAATGTGATGATTGCATGATTGTGAGCACAACTTGCATAATGAGATGGTTGAGAACCTAATAATGTCAAAACCTTAGATGTATGCATGAGAGAAAATGTGAGCGCCCAAAGTGAGCAAAAGAACAGAGTGGCACAATGACATAGATCGAGTGGCATTTGAAAATGTAAAGTAAAGAGACACTAGAGTTAGTGTGATGCCTAGAACTAAAGTGAAGTAAAGAATGAAGAAAGTGACAATGTGTGAAGTTAAAGTAAAATGGGGCAATAAGAACAAGAATGCTAGAGTTAGCAAGTGAAATGAAAATGTTAAGAATGTGATTGCATGAGTTTGCAACATAAAGTGATGTAAAGAACACTAGAGCTAGTGTAAAGTCAAGATTGAACTTATAATCCTTTGAGTTAAGGATATGATCATGCTTGCTATGAGTTCCGTGCTCGAGGGCGGTCGCTCCCCTTCGGGCGATGCGCTCCGGAGTTATGCATCCGGGTTGGAGTAGACCCGTAAGGACGGTCCTAGCTGGTGAGTTCCTGCGATGATGGACTTAATGTGAAGCAAGTTAAAGTGGCGAAACCCCCGGGTTAGCCTTGAGATTAAAGAACAAAGAGCCAAGCACAAAGTGTAAAGAACAAAGAACAAGAGTAAAGTGAAAAGAATAAAGAATTTGCATAATCTGCATATATTTAATGTTGAGCATATTTCTTGCTATTTGTTCAGGCATATTAGCATCATGTTATAGATTGGTTACTATACCTTACTTATCCTTTCTATTATGCCTGAGTTAGTCCTAGTGGGAAAGTCGGTGATGTTGGGGCCGAACCCACTGGGAACTTTGTTGTAGTTCTCATCCCACTATTTCCACAGAGCCGGGACCGAGCGAGCCGGCGAGCGACCGAGGTAAAGGTATCGCGCCTTAGACAGAGGCCACCGATGTTGGGTACATTTTGTTAGTAGACACCCTGTTATCATCTTTTGGACTTGATGAATAGTGATGTAAAGAAAAGAATGTAAATCCTATTTTGAGGAAAATGTGATGTAAGAAAGAGATGATGAAACGATGTAATTAATGTAAGAATTCGAAAAATTACTAGATAAATGTTTAGTTTTCCTTTCTTTCACTAAAGGCTATTGCTTACCCTCGTGTAAGCCGTTTGTGTATGTTTCCGCTAGTGCTTTTCTCTATTGATGAAAATGTGCATGTGATGAGCCTTGGGCGGATAGGAAAAACTCTGTCCGTTCGGCGTCTGTTTGACGTGCTCGGGTCGGGCCAAATTGGCGTCGGTCCCGGGGCGTGACAGGCGCGATCCAACCGAGTATGCAAGCCTATCTCTGTCAAGCTCAATCAGTCTCTCACAAGCTATAATCAATACAAATGGGTCTAACTGGTCTAACAACCAAAGCTCACGTGCCCTTGGCACAATCTGAGGCAAAACACAGAAATCTGGGTCCACCGTCAACCGCGACGGTATCCGACAGTCCAAAACAGTCTACACACTACTGTAAAATAAGCTCGACATCTCAGCACGAGCGTAAACTCATCCTACACTAATCTGGGTATCCACTGCATACGAACAGCGGCGATACAAACGAACCATAGCTCCTAAAGCTAAATCTGGTAATTTTCAGAAATGACAGTGTAGAATCTATATGTTTTCTCCTAAGTCAATTCCAAGTCCAACATGTAAAATTATAATTCTAGCTTTACTCCAAATTCAGATTTTATACTCTAAGCTATGAATTCGAGTACTAGCAAGGAAATAAACCAATGATACATGTCGACGATGCTAAAACTTAGGAGGAGTTCCGACGATTTCGGTAAACATTAACCCCCTCGAAAAGCTCGTCCAATAATGGCGTGAATCGAAAGAAGGGGAAACACGCGCTCGCCCGGTCTCCAACGACGCAACCGCGACTCCCACGTGCTCGAACGGCCCTCCGGATCGATGTTGACAACCTCCCAAGCTCGATCCGCGACCTCGACAACGCACGAATCCAGCAGCTAGAGAGAGAGGGAAAGAAGAAGAAGAACTGGCTCAGACTCTCTCTCTGTGAATAACGGCACATCAAATGACCAAAAGGCCCTTCACCAACTCAAAAATCCAACTGGAGTACCGGTGCCCAATTTGGTTACCGGTACTTGGCCTCTCAACCCGCAAGGTTGCACACAGGGTATCGGTACCAGCCCGATGCCGTACCAGTACTGAGCATCAGATTGGCGCAACCCGAGAGCATTCTGTTCTGGAATTACACTGGGGTACCAGTACTCCCCTGCCTGGTTCCAGTACTCAACATTGAAATCATGCACTTTGCGGATTTCAGCGTTAGAACTCCACTCTCGCCTCGCGTCGACTCCGTTTTGCGTCCATTTCATACCAAAACGTCTCTAACTTGTCCCGACACTCTCCAGATGTGTCGACAAGGCTTAGATGCTGAAATCTCACTGGCCACCAAACACCAGGGATACTACATCCTCCCCCACTATAAAAGTTTCGTCCTTGAAACTTAGAAGCATACCTCAATCCTGAGCCTCAAACAAGTAAGGGTGGGACTCCCGCATCACCGTCTCCGACTCCCAAGTTGCCTCACGCTCCTCGTGATTGCTCCATTGCACTTTTACATAAGGTATGACCCAGTTGCGCAATTCTTTCGTCTCCCGAGCAAGAATCCGCACCGGTCGCTCCTCATATCGCAAGCCCTCGCCAAGCTCCAGTGGAGTGAAGTCAATCACGTGAGAGGGATCGAAAACATATCTCCTCAACGCCGAGACGTGGAACACATCATGAATCCCAGCAAGTCGGGATGGTAGAGCAATCCTGTAGGCTACTGGTCTGACTCACTCCAATACCTCGAAAGGGTCTACAAATCGTGGACTGAGCTTTCCATGAACTCCGAATCTGCGTATCCCTTGGGACGGCGAGACTTTCAAAAACACATGATCTCCAACCTAAAATTCTAAGTCTCGTCTCCTGATATCGGCGTAGCTCCTCTGTCGACTCTGGGCTATCGTAAGATGTCGGCGTACAACCTTGACCTTCTCCTCTGCCTTTATTAGAATCTCAAGCTCTAGAGTCTTCCTTTCACCCACATCACTCCAATACAAAGGTGATCAATACCTGCGTCCATACAACGCCTCAAACGGAGCCATCTAAATGCTCGCGTGATAGCTGTTGTTGTATGCAAACTCAACCAGTCTCAAATGTCGATGCCACCCTCCTCCAAAATCCAGGACACATGCTCTCAACATGTCCTCCAGAGTCTGAATGGTCCGCTCTGACTGACCATTTGTTTGTGGGTGAAATGTTGTGCTGAAATGTAGCTGTGTACCCAAGGCCGTCTGAAGGCTCCTCCAAAAATGTGAGACAAACCTTGGGTCTCGATCCGGTAGTATCGAGGTAGGCACACCATGCAATCTAACGATATCATCCAAGTACAAATGAGCGAGTCTCTCTCTGAACCAGGTGGTCTGTACTGGTAAGAAATGAGCAGACTCATCTATTTTAGATACATCAATGTTAGATATTTTATTCCATTTTAGATACATCAATGTTAGATATTTTATTTATATTTTATCAATGTCTACGTTAGATATTTTATTCTATTTTTAGCTATGTCTATGTTAGATATTATATTCTTTTTTAGCAATTTCTATGTTAGATATTTTTATTCTATTTTAGCAATGTCTATGTGTATTTTTTTTAGTAGTCATAATTTTTTATCCGTGCTATTAGTAGGGGTGAATCGTATAAAGTGAGTAATGAGCTTCTCTCAAAATCTCCTCTCGGATCTCTGAATCCATAGGCACACACAGTAGGTCCATGTACCGCAGTACTCCCGAACTGTCCACAGAAAAGGCCTCCGCCTATCCCCTCTCTAACTACTCTTGAATCCTCAATAAATGCGAGTCTCCACTCTGTTTATTCCTAATCCTGTCCAACAGAGTGGGCTACAAGACAACAGAGTGGGCTACAAGACCATAGACATCAGTCTCGCAGTAGACCCAGGGGACACGACCTCAAGCCTCAACAGCTTCAACTCCTCGAGTAACGGTCTCTGCTGATTCATCATCATGCTCAAGCTCTGCACTGATTTTTTGCTCAACGCATCTGCCACCACATTCGCCTTGCCGGGATGATACTGAATGCTGATATCATAATCCTTCAACAACTCTAACCACCGGTGTTGCCTCAGGTTCAACTCTTTTTGCGTGAACAGATACTTGAGACTCTTATGATCCGTAAAAATCTCACAGTGCTCACCGTATACTTGGCCCTCACGCTCAACTGGTGGTAACCTAACTGAAGATCAATCTTCGAAAAGACACAAGATCCTTGCAGCTGATCAAACATATCATCGATGCGCGGCAAAGCATACTTGTTCTTGATGGTTACTTTATTCAGCTCCCGATAAGCCACACACAACCTAAGTAAACCATCCTTCTTCTTCACGAATAACACCGGCGCTCCCTAAGACGATACACTGGGTCTCACATACCCCTTATCCATCAGATCCTGAAGCTGCGCCTTCAGCTCTCTCAGCTCTACCGGTGCCATCCGGTAGGGTGCCTTTGAGATTGGCGCAGTTCCAGAAACTTCGTCAATCACAAACTCGATCTCTCTATCCGGCGACATAGTCATCAACTCCAGGGGAAAAACATTAGGAAACTTGCTGACTATAGGGATATCCTCGAGTCTTGGTGCCGCCATAGGCACCTCTACTACAGTCGCCAAGAAAGTGACACATCCTCTACTCATCAACTGTCGAGCCCTCGCCGACGAAATCCAAGTGGCAAACAACGTACTCCTGCAGCCCTTGTATGTGAACTCCTCCCGGCCTGTCACGCAGGACGTCACTGTCCTCACTCCATAGTCGATCGTAGCATAGTACCGCGTTAGCCAATCCATGCCAATCATAACATCGATGTCCTGCAATTGCCGTAGGACTAACAGGTTTGCAAGCATAATCCAAGAGCCCAGCTGCACCGCTCGTGCAAGCAACAACAGCCCTACCTCTAGCCTATGCAATGATGCAAATGCTCGACTAACAAAAGAATGTGATGCGCCGGTATCAAATAAGGTACGAGCTCTAATACTAGAAATCAAAATGATACCTGCCACCACCCGGTCGGCTGCTGTAGAGTCCTCCACCCGAGCTACATACACCCTGCCACTCGAGGCCTGCTGTCGCCACTCACTCTATCGCGGCACTGAGGCCCTGTCATCCTGATGATACTCGATGATGCTCCATAAGACTGCTGAGGTGCCGGCTGTGCTGACGTCGTCGATGGTGCTGGTTATGCTGCTCGGGGACAAGCTGCCCTCAAATGTCCTTACTGTCCACAAGTGAAACATCGGCCTTCTCGCTGCTCACACAGTCGGGGCCAGTGTGGTCCCCCACAAATCGCACACTGCGGAGTCCCCTATGACTGTCTCTACTTACGAGGTCCCCTAGAACGCTGTCGCCCCAAAGACCCATGACCCTGAGAGCGTGATCGTGGAGGCCTCGGCGGACCCTTGCTGCTCGACTGCCCTCCATCATCTGGAACCGGGCGCTTCCTATCCTGACTCTGCCCCTGCACCTGAGCCCGCTCATGGACCAATACATCTCCTCTCTCCACCCACAACGCCTGCTTAATCGACGCATTCAAGGTTCTGAACCTCTGCGCCTGCACAAACCGGAAGATCTCTGGCCTCAAGCCCCCCTTATACAGATATACTTTGTGTCACGCCCCGAGGCCCAGCGGAAGCTCACCCCGTGCGTGTCCAGACCCGCCATATGCCTACACATATAAGGCGTCTACAACAATAGTACAAAGAAGCAAGAAAAATAAAACATCTAGTGCGATATCAGAGCATACAACAACTAATTTCTAATGGCAAGTAGAGTAAAAAGAGATAAACAACTAGCATAAATAATAAGGTAAATACATCCCAAGATCCAAATACAAGGTACTAAATACACAAAAATAGTGGTCTCTATACATAGGGTACAAAACTCTCTCTCTAACTAAAACAAAAGGAGAGATATACAACCTAAAGTAAAGCTCCTCGCTATCTAGTTAGGGGCGACACCCTTGCCGCGATTCCTAGCTTCTCTCGGAGTGGAAGGCTCCTGTAAACAAAAACAACAAAATAGAGGGCGTGAGAACTATTAATCAATAGTTCCTAGTAGGTAAGTCGCCGACAGCAAAATACACCACTAGGTTATAGAGGCAAAAGTAGTAAAAGGAAACTGAATTAGACAACAAGTAAATTTAAAAAGTATAATGTTTTGCTAAGCTACTATGCCTCAATTTAGCATGATGTTCATCAAGTGATACTACTATTCTATCATGAATGAGTATACCAATGAGTATCCTAATATGTTCTAAATATGTACAACAAGTATACTACTATGCACCAAGCATATCTAACAAGTATACTACTATGCAACAAGCATGTCCAACAAGTATACTAATATGTCCAACAAATACCTACTATCAAGTAGTAATTGTCACTTATTTGTTTAAATGTCAGTTTTCATTTCAAATTAAGGACCTACACAAGTGTAGTACGGCTTGTGCCGCTAATTGCCCGTGGTAGTCCAACATTCCCACTCTAGGAATGAGCCTATCCCGCGCCGGCCCAGTAGGCACACAATCCCGCACGAGCGAGCATATGTCGCGTAGGCCAACTACGTAGTGCCGGCTCGTGGGGAGCGACCTTCACAAGCATGTGCAAATGAGCACAAATGGCAAACAAGCATGATCATCATCTCAAATACACGGTCGTCATGTCCCAACATGATATAAATACTAGCAACCCAAGGGTCTAGTTCTATGTCATAGTGTAAAGGTTTAACCGTTCACTAAGTCCAATGCCTCTTTATGACATTGTGGTTTACTATGTCAAGTATATGTTTTATGTTCATAAGCATATAAAAACTTGTCATTTTACAAAAGATAACATAATCTCTAGCATAGAACAAGGCTGCCACTTCACATGCAAGCTATTATGCATTTTTCTCTCTACTACATAGAGGCTATAAAAACATGATACATAACATATACATGTTAAGTATTCTAAAATTCATTATACTCTATCTAGCATGAATATGCATGATTTTCCATTTTTAAACCATAAGAGATAATATAGGAGGAGTTCACCCATTCAGGTGAGGTCAAACCCACCGGGAACTCCGCGTATCCCCTTCATTTGCCCGAACGAGGATCTCCACTAGTCTCTTAGCTCCCTAATAAAAATTCTAAGAAGGTTAGGGGCAATGAACGAACACCCCATAAGCTAATCTTTAATCAACCCATAAAGAGGTCAAAACTCACCTTGAATGGTAGAAAACCCTCCCAAATTCTAAATGAGAGCTAGAGCACCTCTATTCCAACCTAGAAGAAGGTTCTACACCTATCAATTTAGCTCTAAAGGCTACAAATCAAAAACCCCCAAAAGAAACCCTAATATCACATAACTAGGTTTCATCCACAAAAATCCACTAAAACATGATCTAAAGAAAAGATCAAAATTACTAACCTCTCTTGAAGCTCCAAACCTAGCTAGGAATGAGCTAAGGTTGAAGATTTATCCTCTAGTAAGCTCTAACCCTCAATCCAAGGCTTCTCCAAGGTGGCCAAACCAACATAAAGCAAGGAGGAGAGGAAAGGAGAGATCAAACCAAGTTAAATCACAAGAAAAATGGAGAAAATTAAGAGAGGGGAGCTCTCACCTCTTGTCTCCACGGTTTAGGGCTCAAAAGAGCTCTCGTGGGGCTGGGGGGAGATATATAGAGTTGTAATAATTCCAAAAACGCCCCTAAGAAAATGTGCAGACTGCATCTGCACTGCGTACCGGTACGCGGGCTGGAGTACCGGTACCCCGCAGCCGAGCGCGCCAAACCCGAGCCTCGGTCAAGCGAGAAATTGCACAGGGTACCAGTACCCTCGTGATGCCGTAGCAGTACCAGGTCCAATACCAGTACTCTGCCTCACAGAGCTCAACCCTAGAGCAACCCAAAGCCTACAATTTAGAGGTTTTGGTGCTAAGTACTCATCCTCGCTCCTCGGGACGTGAGTCATAGGTCGGAACACAGTCAACGACCCTCCAGAAAACCCAGAAAGGCTCAGAACACTAATAAAACACTCGAACCTTGCAATTTGCTAAAGTTCAGTGTGTTATACTTTGTGGGCTTTATCCCTGGCTACAAACGGCACACAGTTCAGAAGCCGAGTAAACTCACGAGTGTACTCCTAAACTGATCGTTCCCCCTACTGTAGCTTCTTTAGGTCCTCCTTGAGTTTTTGCTTCACGCTATTTGGAAAATAGGCCCCGTACAGCAATACACAAAACTCGTCCCACTTCATCTGTAATGCCACCAGCCCTCGAGTCTGCCTCATCCTCCTCCACCAGGAGTGTGCATCGCCTGCCAAACAGTGCACTCCCAGATGTACATGCTCCTACTCTGGTATAAACAAGTCCTCAAATAACTTCTCTATCGCGCTCACCCGGCCCTTTACAACCAAGGGCTTCATGCAACTGCCATCAAAGCGCGGCGGATGAAACCGATGAAAATGAGCTAGCCTCTCAGTCATCCGCTCCTGCTCAGCCTCGGACATCTGTGACGCCTCTCCAGAGAATGTAACTGGCGCCATAGGAACTGTCACTGGTGGGTGTACAGCGGTGGCTGGTGCGGCCACGTGAGTAGTCGATGGTGGAGCTGACTGCTCTGGTGCTCTAGGCGCTGTGCTCGGCGGTGGAGTAAAAGTCTCGCACATCCTCTGTAACAGGGCCCCATGCTGCCTGGTCACCTCAGTAAGGGCAGCCAACTATTCTCTCAGATCAGGGGGTGCACTCGGCCCTGCCTGCTCAGGCATCTCAAATGGCGCGGCACGATCCCGCGTCGACGGTCGACCTCGGCGTCGATACATGGCTACCTGAAATCAAAATAAAGGTAAGATACAAAACACAATCACTCTCAACCCAATCAAGCGAAAGTCTAGAAGGCCGCCCCTATTTCTCCTCAAAATTATGCCATTTGCAACCGACATAATTTCTTGGCCGAAACAGACACTCCTTCAGTCACTCACTACACTCTAGGAGTTAAAACAATTCAATCGCTGACTATCACGATAAATCACGCCTCTCGCGTCTTGCCTTCCTAAGGTTTGCCAGTCCAAACGACCTAATATTAAGCTCTGATACCAACTTAATGTAAGGACTGAGATTTTGGCAGTGTAGCTAAACTTTCTGTTGATGATATTTTTGTGTGTAATTTAATTGCAAAAGCACTCGTCAAGTTTCAGGAGAAAACGAGTTAGAACGGAGAAGTTATGCGATCATTAGTTTTCACTTAAAGTGAATAGTAACCCGGTTTTCCGGATAGGCCACGAAGTAGAATTGGCTTCCGGCGTGTATCAGACTCCGTTCATAGCGATCCAATAGCTCGTTTTGAACGGTTCAACTATTCTGGAACCAATGGCGCTGATGGATTTCAGATTTGATGCATGGTTTTCGAGAAAAGGGAGTTTATGGGTTTTACACATATATTTATGTGTGGTTTTGGAAAGTTGGAGAGTGGATGGGTTTAGTCACAAATCGGCGACCAGATCGGACGAATCAAAATGGTAGAATCGATTCCCCAGTCGTGCTGAACGTGCTGGCGCGATCCGATCGAAAATGCGACAGACGGATCTTCGAGAAACGCGAAATGTTCACTGAGGGGTCGAAATTGGCAGTACGAAAAAATTGCGAAAAACCTAATATTTTATGCACCGTTTTGCGCAATTTCGAACGTCGAGGGGCTGGTGTGCATAATACACGTACTGGCAAGGACTGAGCTAAAAGTAATTGTCTATAGGGGACCTTTTTGCAATTATACACAAACATGTATAGTGCAACTATGGTTTTCATGATGAAACCCTAGCTCCTGGACTCCTTTTCAGCTGAGCTAAACCCTAGCCGACACCACCTCCTCCCTGCCCTCGCCGTGCGCGCGAACCGGCAGCCGGCAAGCTGCTCCGGCCGCCTAAAAACCTTCCCTCGGCCTCCCCTCGGCCTCCTCTCGGCTTCTCCCTCTCCACCTTGCCTTCTCCCTCGACTATTGAACCCAGAGATCATCAAACACCTAGGTGATCACATCCCTCGGCCGAGGCTCGACCTCTGGCGCCGTCACTGCCGACCCTCGCCATCCGCGTGCCCCCCGGCGCTGCCTGGGCTCTCTGCTGCCACCCAAACCCAAAGCGGGCCAAGCTTGGGCTATCTCTGCCTCCGCGCACAGTCGCCGTTCCCCGCTGGCCGCGCCGCCTCTCTGTGACCTCGAGCGACCCGTCGCCGTAGCCCGGAGCTCCCCCGGTTGTCGCCGTGGCCGCCGCTGCCCTGTGAGCCCGAGCCGAGCCCATGCTGGCTCATGATGCTCCAGCACCGCAGCCGCTACCCTCCGCCGCCTGCAGGCGTGAGCGTCGTCTCCCCTTGGTCAACCGAACTCGTTCGCCGCCGGCATCGCCACCGCCGGAGTTCCCTGTCGGCCGGTTTTGGCCCGTGCCCTCCATAGGTTCGTGCGGCTAGGGCATCTTGGCCCGCCTCCGCCGTCGCCTTCCGCTGTCGGCCAACGCGTGCCTCGGCCTCCCTTTGTCGCCTGCCAGCATCTGTCTCCGGTGCACCCGCCGCCGAGCCGCCGTCGACCACGCTCGGGCTCCAACCTGCTGCGGTGAGCTTTTTAACAGTTCCCGTGCACTGTTTGGAGTTTCGGTCGCCTTTTCGGCGATCCGAAGGCACCCTGATAGCTTTGGAAGTGAGCACGATGACCTTTGTTTCGTGCTGAACATCGTGCTCACCTCCATTAGGGTTTGAGATACCCTGGTTGTGTGATAGACGCGTTTTAATTACCGTGCGCGCTCTTTCGCTGTAGTTCGCATCGCTGACGCGCTCACCACAGCGGCCGGCAGTGCTCCGAAGTGTGAGCACGGCCTTCGGCATGCCGAGACCTGTCAGCGGGTGTCTCGGCTCGAGTGAATATCCCTCGGTTTGCACTAGCGGGCCATAAAAGCTCAAAAATCACATAAAATAATATGATTTTGGATAATCGGGAGGGTTTTTATGCAATTGTTTAATTTGTGGTTGTTGTTGGCAGTGTGTGTGGGCAGCGGGTAACCTTTGGACTGGTTGTCCAAAGCCCCAGGCTTTTTCGAAAATCAAATGTTGATTTCCCAGGCTTTTTCGAAAATCAAATGTTGATTTCCTAGGCTTTTCCGAAAATCAAATGTTGATTTCTGGTGCATTTTTTGACGAAATTCACCGACAGAACGAGTTTTCGGTTTGGAATTTTTCTGACAGTGCCTCGTGATAAATTATTACATCACTGTGCCTTGTTGGCTGGTCAACTGCGTCGTTTCGAGAGTTCAAAAACGACGGGTGAGCGACGGTGGGTTTCGGTGTCGAATTGGACACTTTCGAGAACCCGGATCGGAACGATTATCCGACGATAATCGTTTCGATGTGAGGCAGTATGTTTGCTGCCATATCGCACAAATGTTTGTGTTTACTGGCAGCGGGTGACTCTTAGCACGAGTCGGTGCGTTCCGGGACAGTTCGTGGGTCCCGGCGGAGTCCCGGTGCGATTTTCGGGACTTCCGGCAAGTTACAGTAATCTGTTTTGGAAAACCGATTCTCATGGGTTTATTTGTGGGGTTGTGCATCTAGTGTTTCTTATTTGTCGGTTAGATTCTAACCTGGTGGACCCTTCGTAGGTCCTGTTGACTTTCTTCCGCAGTCGGGAGATCAGTGCTACGTACGTACAGGTAGGTACTTCGATCCGAAGTCGGTACAGTGATGCACGCTCTGTGATATCTTCTTACCCTTGCTCTCTTGTTACTATATTGCGCATATATATATTATGTTGAGCCTAGCACCTTTGTTATTCTTATTACGCTCTACTTGGTTGTTTGCATGTCTAGTATCATGAATAGAAGTAAAGCTGGTTTATGATTGATTGTGAGATCCGTGACCTAGTTGGTCGGTTCTGGTATCTAGTACTGTGACCTATTCAGTTGGTTCCTTGACTTCTGTCGTTCGATGACCGTTGAGGTCGGTATACCCTGAGGGGTGGGATTGTCGGTTAGTTACCGACAGATGATTATAGTTTACTCAGATTCACTATTTGACATGTTTATGACCTAGTCAGTCAGTTCGTGACTCTTGTCGTTTGATGACCTATGAGGTCGGTGTACCCTGAGGGGTAGGATTGTCGGCTAGTGGCTTATGGTAGTTCTGGATTATATTGATACACTCTTGTGACCTATCGGTCGGTTCTTGCATATATATATTACTTGACCTGAGTGGTCGGTACTTGTATACCTTCGGAAGGATGTTGAGTTGTTCCATCCTAGTTGACCTGAGTGGTCGGTACCTGTGTTCTTTACGGTTCGACGATCTATGCGGTGGTATACCCTGAGGGGTTGGATTGTCGGCTAGTTGCCGATGTTTGGCTATTGAGCATATCAGCATCAATCGCTACTGCTCGTACGCATTTCACGAACACCAGCGGTCTGATCCAACGCAAGAGGTGTTCTTTTCCGAAAAAGTGGTTGGGTGTGCCAGCTCGTGAGCCCAAGAGGGGTTATATGCTTTTAGACCCAAGAGCTTATGCTGGGGTTACATGCCTGAGGTGTTGCGGGCCAATAAGGCTTGTTTCTGTTTAGAGCAGTTGTGGCACAGGCCTGAGGTGTTGCGGACCAATATGGCTGTTCCAGATTAAGTATTTTGGACTTGTCGTCCGTTGATGCATACTTATATTTTGTTCTGTATTATAGTAGCGGTTAGTCATATTCCTATATATTGTGGTTTACCCATGCATCATTGCTACTGTAGCTATGATATCCATGTATGCATTCTGTTCTATTTACAGTAGCGGTAGTTATATGTTCTAGTATTGTTCTGCTTCCTTTTAGTTTGTGGCTACTGTATTTGTTATATCTGCTCACGACCTTGTTTATCTCTTCCTGATCCGGGGAGTACTCCTCGCCTTTATCGGCTTGCGGTACCCATTGGGAGGGGAGACATATTTACATGTTCTCACTTCCCCCAGTATATTTCAGGTATTACGGGCGGTGAGGGTTGAGACGAGACGTGCGACACATTCGTAGCGGTCAATAGAGCTTCCGACCCAATTTGTTTGGTTTAGTTCCTACCCTCTTTATTTCTGTTGATATAACTTAGACATGTTGCTTCAGTTGATTTTGGTAAATGAATTAAAGAACTTATGGTTTTCCTTAAGACGAAAACGGCTCTCTATCCCTCATGGTAGCGTGCTTTAAAGAAAAAGGGTTTCCATGTAGGAAACAGTTTTGAAAAGGTTTTCTCATGGTTTTCATAAATTAGTATTTCAAAATGAGTTTCCGGATAGAAAACATTTTAAAACCAATATTTGCGGATTTATGATTAAAACCCTGAAAGTGAATTTGAATGTGAATGGTGTATGAATGTATGAATATATGAATGTTTATATATTCAATTGTGGTGGTTGTATCATGTTTATGGGTCTTGTACTTGTGCGATGCCGTACAAATACAAGGGAGACTCAGTCCGTGTGAACAGTGGATTTCCTGTATTTGTGGCAGATCTGACATACCCTGAGGGTTAGGTTTTCAAAAAAAAAAATTAGGGGCACTTCCTCTTTGCTTTTAAACCAAAATGGAACCCCGAGGCGTGACACTTAATCTGTCACGTCCCGGATTATCGCGTTTTCTCGGGTACGCCAACAGACCAGCCGTATACAAAGAAATTTTCCCTGTATACGAAGGGATAGCTGTATCTGAAACCAAACAAGCTACAACCACAAGGTAAGAGCTGCTAAAACTGAAAAGTAATATATAAAACCTCGAAGGGTTCCAATACATACAAAATGTCTACAACACAACTCGCTCCAACGAGTACCCCGACAACATCACAGTATGTACAAGAAAAATCCAAAACTACCTCTGGAAGGTACTCCTCTAGTACTATAGTAAGGCTGGAAGGGATCTAGCTCGCGACTCCCTTTCCGCGATAAGAATTAGCAACAGCAGCAGTCGCGGACAAAACCTCTGCAAAAAGGGGTCAACAATTAGGTGTGAGAACTACTGCAAAAAGGAGGAGTCCTCAGTGGGCACCGTCACCGACCTCAACGGCTCATCCACTAAGTCTACAGAAAAATGCGTAAGAGATAGTAAGGAAAGCTGGAAACCCTACAGCTATATGCCACTATACTATCGCTAACCAACACTGACTATCTGTAGATATAACAAAAATGCAATCTCTGACCCAAACTCACTAGGGACTGTGAACGTACCTGTCCCGCCTGTCGGAGCTACACCGCACACCACCTCGCGGGCTGCCGGTGGAGAGCAAAGTCCTAACCGGACACTACGACATCAACAGAAAAGCACGTAGCCAAACTCCGGAGCGGCACTCGTGGGCACGACCCAACCGAGTATGCAAGTGTGTCTCTGTCGAGCTCAATCAGGCTCTCACAGGCTATAATCAATGCAAATAGGTCTAACTGGTCTAATAACCAAAGCTCACGTGCCCTTCGCACAATCTGAGGCAAAACATAGAAATCTTGGTCCACCGTCAACCGCGACTGCACCCGACAGTCCAAAACAATCTACACACTACTGTAAAATAAGCTCGGCATCCCAGCACGAGCATAAACTCATCCTACACTAATCTGGGTATCCACCGTATACTAACAACGATGATACAAACGAACCACAGCTCCTAAAGCTAAATCTGGTAATTTTCAGAAATGACCGTGTAGAATATATATGTTTTCTCCTAAGTCAATTCCAAGTCCAACATGTAAAATTATAAGTCTAGCTTAACTCCAAATTCAGGTTTTATACTCTAATCTATGAATTCGAGTACTAGCAAGGAAATAAACCAATGATACATGTTGACGATGCTAAAACTTAGGAGAAGTTCCGACGATTTCGGTAAACATTAACCCACCTCAAAAAGCTCGTCCAACAACAGCGAGAAGTGGAAAGAAGGGGAAACACACGCTCGCTCGGTCTCCAACGGCGCAACCGCAGTGCCCACGTGCAGGGACGAAGCCACATGTAGGCTGAGGGGGGCCATGGCCCCCCTCAACTTTTAAAATGTTCATTTTTGGTCCTTATATTACTAAGACTTAAAAGATAAGAAGTTATAGTTAAACAAATATTATAATAGTGGCCTACATGAAAAGTTCTTTAGTGTGTCATGAGGCACAACATGAACGGCAGAGAGTCAATCACTAGAGAAAAAAGAAAAAATGAAATTGCATGCACCTAATACACCATACATCATACTCGACGAGATTCGGAGTATGTATATATTACAAATTAAAATTTATCTTGTAAATGTAATATGCTTCATTTGAAAGGTTTTTATATGAAAAGTTATAAATTAAAAATTATAAATTTTGAGTATATATTAGTTATCTAGTAGTTCTAAAAAAAACAGCAGTGTAAAAAACTATATATANTCGGCCAAGAAAAAGAAGAAAGGTAGAGAGAGAGAGATCGACAACCTAAGCACACAACAGCTCCAGCGCCTAGCTCGAGCCCTCCAACAGCTGTAGCTAGGCCTCCCGGCAAGCTCATATACCCGTCCCTGCTTCGGTCTTAAGTTTAGCATCTCCCCGGTTTTCGATATTAAAAATATATAGATGTAAAATATCACATATATATATATCACACATATATATATATATATATATATATATATATATATAGTCCTGACGACACTAAAGTCCTCATATCTCCGGAGGCACGAGGACTCGGCAAAAGCTACTACTTTAAAAATTAAGCTACTACCTTAAAATTTTAGCTGCTAACCGAGGTAATCTGAACTAGATCACATAAACTTGAAAGATCTTTTATTAAATTTTTAATAACTAAAACTTAGGAAAACTAACGATCCATTTATTATAGCTTTTTAGCATTTTAAATAAAAGATCTATGAAGTTTATACAATCTAGTTCAGAATGCCTCGGCTAGTAGCTAAGTTTTTGGTAGTATTTTTTACCGAATCCTCATGTCTCCGGAGGCACGAGGATTATCGTGTGTTCTGGATGATATATATATATGTATATATATATATATATTATATATAAGACTTATTTTATGGGCAATTATACTGTTCCTTTTTTACTACTGAAAATCTACTAGTCATCTCATATTTTATGTGGGGTTAAATCCAGACTCTCTCTCTCTGTGAATAAATAGGCTGGGAGTAACATTGGGCTGATCAACACATAAAATGACCAAAAGGCCCCTCACCAACTCAAAAATCTAGCTGGAGTACTGGTACCTAATTTGGTTACCGGTACTCGGCCTCTCAACCCGCAAGCTCGCGCACAGGATACCGGTACCAGCCCGATACCGTACTGGTACTCAGCATCAGATTGGCGCAACCCGAGAGCATTATGTTCTGGAATTACACTGGGGTACCGGTACTCCCCTGTCTAGTACCGGTACTCCCCTGTCTAGTACCGGTACTCAACACTGAAATCCTGCACTTTGCGGATTTCAGCATCAGAACTCCACTGTCGCCTCGCGTCGAGTCCGTTTTGCGTCTATTTCGCACCAAAACTACTCCAATTGTCTCGACACTCTCCAGATGTGTCGACAAGCCTCAGATACTGAAATCTCACTAGCCACCAGACACCAGGGATTCTACAATATAAAATTAAAAATTAAAAATTACAACTTTCAGGTTTTAATCAAGAATCATAAAGAAAATTAAATTTTAGTTCAAAATAATAATCATGTTTCAAAATAAGAATCATATTTCAAACATCAGGTTTTAACTGATATCTGATTTTAAGTACATATTTCTCTTCCTTTATTTTAGAGGTGTTTGAGAGGCAATAACTACATTTTGTGGGGAGATATTTGTTTATTGGCGCGAAGGAACTATAACTATTTTGCACAATAATTAATTAGGTATGTCTTTTTTTTCGTTTGTTACTTATATCATACTATATTCTTTACATCTGTTTGTTTTATCTTTTATTCTTTTGTTACTCATATCGTATTAATTGCTGCATACTCTTTACATTGGTTCACTTTAATCATTGATTGTTAAAGTATATTCCTTCCACTCTTTTCTATTTACATTTTGCATAACTCTAGGACACAAACAAATAATAAATGGATTATTCTGCAATATATAAAGAGAGGAGGAAACTTCGCAAATCTCTTCTCGATAGTCGTTGAAATAGTGTGGGGTTCTCTGCCACGTTGAGTTCGACTTACAATGATGAATATGTTCCTTCGAATTATCAATCAAATGTTAACTTGCACAGGAAACGAAAATGAAATACAAAAGATGGTGACTGATTAAATAAACCTATAGGAAGCTCATATCAGACTGCAACATATAAAGGACATGATATAGAATAGTTAAACCTTGGGTTGCAAGAATATGAATGCCAGTCATGTAGTGCTCTTCTTTGGTATGAAGAAAGGATCACATCTTACAATGGAAAGATCCCTCGATTTTCACTTTTTTGTGGTAACGGCAAAGTTTCTCTACCATTATTACGAGAAACGCCTGATTTATTGGACAATTTGCTAAATTAGGGTTTCATCATGTCCAACACATATACAATTATTCTCTAGCTTATGTTTAGCCTAGAGTTCTCACGTCACTAAGTTTCACCTTATATTTTTGACCTAAGTTTAGATGCCACTTGTGTAAGCTAATTCCAAGATTCTTGATACACATTCATGTATACTAGTGTAGTAACCTACGTGTTACGACGGGTAGATACTATTAAAGTAAAAATTTGTAAAAAATAAAATATCAGTTTAGTATAAAAAATAATAAATATAGTCTATATTATAGACAAATATTTTTTTTAACAAAAAATATATATATATATATATTATGAATATTTAACAGAATGCATAACAACACTCGGAAAGAAATCAGTATAATTGACATTCTACTATAAAAAAACTAATAATACAATATTTTTATTAAAATTAGTAAGTAAACGTACTATACGCTGGAAAAAACTTATTCTAACTTATTAAAACAACCTTGCTAACTAAGAAAAAGTAATATCANATATATATATATATATATATATATATATATATATATCATTTTAATCAATTAATTGACTCTGAATATGAAACACAACAAATATTCAAATTTGCAAATTTAAGAAAGAGGGTGGAAGACCGAAAGGTAAAGAAAAGGGGTAAAAAAAAATTTAGGCCTTAGTAAATCTAAAGAAAATGAGAAAAAATAAAAAATAAAAAAAAGTAGGCCCCACTTCTCCTCAAATTAAGGGGGTGGGTACATGTAGGATTTAGTTATGGGGATTAATGTATTGTCACGCCCGGGTACCAGCGGAAGCATATCCGGCACGTGCACAGACCCGCCATACACCTGCAGTATATAAGGCGTCTACAA
>NW_017893318.1:116171-146697 GCF_001540865.1 Ananas comosus | reverse complement strand
AAATCTGGCAAAGTGTACCGGTACAAAATCCCGTATACCGGTACAAATCACTGTAGCCGCGGCAATATAACCGGTTACAGAGATTTATTTCTCACTCTAATCTAATCCAAATTTCGCTCTTTCTCTCTCTAAAAATTCCTGGTGCCTTCCTCTTCCAGATCTACTCGTTTTCCCCCAAAAATCTGTGAGTATTTCGCTGGGATTTATTTGTTTCATCGTGTTCATGTTTAATTTTTGAAAAATTTCGTGTTCATGCATAGATCTTTGTTGTTGATCGTTTTTTATGCAATTTTTTGCTGTAGATCAGTGCTTAATGATATTATCTTGCTTCTAGAACACTTGAATCACATTAAAACATGTTATTTTTCGCTGATCCATGTTCTAAGCTTCGATTTTCATGTAATTTCGGGATTTCCTTTTCAAAATGTCATTTGTTTAAAAATTGTTGCATGATCTTGTTAGAAATAGCATTTGGATGCATTCTAATGTTATTAGAAATTTTTTCGCTATTTTTACAGATTTTTCACAATTTTCTTCGTGATTGGCTTATTTTCATGTAGGAAAATGGCATTTTCATTCGTGATTTTGCTTTTGGTGCTTATGGCTGCCGGTCGTGGTCGTGGTGGTGGTCGAGGACGACGTGGTCAGTCAAAGAGGACTCGTACTGCCGACGAGTCATCTGGATCAGATCCTGACTATCAGGCCAGCTCGCCTGAAGCTACTGAAGAAGCTGCTACTCGAGCGGCTAAAGGAAAAGGCTTAGCAGGAGAATCCTCAAGAGGAGGTGGTCCTCTTGTAAGTGAAAGGCGCTCCAAACGTGCTGCAGAGGCTTCATTAGCGCGACAGCAGATTTATTCAAGCCGATAAGTTCTGGCTGAGCGTTATGTCAACTTCACTGAGCTAGTCAAGGAAGTACCAGAATTTGGCCGTTTGCTGCAAAGGGTCCCTATTGAGCCTGTTGGACGGGTTCCAGCTCGTGCCCTATTTTGTGTAGAGCTAATTAGAGAGTTCTATATGAACGGTGTAGTACTTGGAGAGGATGAGGAGACTGGGACTTATGTGTTTGAGACTTATGTACGTAAAAAGAAAATTCACGTCACCCCTGATACTATTGGAGAACTCTTAGGTATGCATGTTGATACTAGCGGTCTTCACTATACGACAGGGCATTTTCAGTCTGCAACTCACTGGGAGACTGTTATTCATGCTATATGCAAGGAAGGTGTTAGGACTAATCATTCATATGTGGAATCTAAAGATTTGCTACCTGAATATCATCTACTGTCATTGGTGATGAGTTACAATGTTCAACCGACGATAGGAACGAAAAGAATTCGTTGGGATCGTCTTGTGCTTCTGTATCTTCTTGGACATCCTGAGGAAGCAGGCGGATTGAACATCAATATTCCTTTTCTTATGTGGCAACGGATGGTGCATGTCATACAGTCTCAGGTTCGCCGTGATCTTCTTCCGTTTCCATTGTTGATCACAAGAATTCTTCAAGAAAATGGAGTTGACGTGTCATGTGAGAAATATGACTTTGGACTTGGACCTATCGATGCTGTAACTTGGGCAAAGTCAAGGAGTACATTGAAGACGTTTCAACAAACCAAAGGGTCATCCAGAGGAGCTACTAGCTCAGCACCTCCACCTCGAGCAGCACATGAGGGATCTTCTAGTTCAGGAGGAGTGATTACTGTGGAGTCACTTCATCACGAGGTGCGCTCGATGAAGAAGAAATTAGCTGATCTTGCGAGAAAGGTGGAAATGGGGATGAAGAGAATGATGGAGAAAATGGGATGTAGGCATGATGATATCTTTCCTGCTGAGCCTACGACTTATACCAGATCGACTTCACGACATCCACTCATTCCACCGTCTGGTGATGCTCCTGAGGCTGGGGGATCTGGAGCTGGAGCAGGAGATGATGATGATGATGATGACGAGGACACGGAGTGATGTCTTCCTCGGGCTTTGTCTTGTTACTTTTTATGCTTACTTTCTAGGATGATGTTTTCGACTTGCTTGCTTATCTTTCTGTCGCATGTTTTTACTTTTGCTTTAGGCCTGTAACTATGACTAGTCTACTTTTATGCTTTCTAGTATGTTTTCTCTCTCTATTTGCTTTCTTTTGGCAATTTTTGACAAAAAGGGGGAGACGATAGTACAACAGGGGAACATGGATACAACAGGACAATGACTAAGCAAAGTATGATGAGTTCAAGAGCAAGGAGGAATTGATCGAGCCACTCTCCGACCAACAGAATCTGACTCGAGATGTGCAAGAACAAAGGGGAGAGAAGTATACAAATTTTTAATATAATCATTTTTGGATAATGTTCTTTCAGGAAATCAAACTTCCAAGACTCCATTGTTGTCTAATCCATAGAGTTTGTTTTAGGATCTTGATGTATGGTATTGAGCTTCAAGAATGGATACACGCGAGAGTTCAATTTTTTGTGATGACAATGAACTTCATTTTTTTAATTTGAGTTTACGTATGTGTTGTCATAAAAGCCAAAGGAGATGTTAAGTCTTGTGTATTGGCAAGTTTCGTGAATAGTCGGAGTCTGAAGATTGTGCATTGTCCGAAGATCGAAGAAGTCAAATTTCGAAGAAGTTGGAAAAATAACCACATGATCACATGTCAGTAATGTTTAATTCATGATTATGGTGATTCCATAACTTAGTTGTAACATTAAATCCATACATATATTTGTCTATACGATTAGAAAGTGCAACGGTAAACTTTGCAAAACCGAAATCGCGAAATTTCAATGTAACCGTACATCACAGAATTTACGTTACAGAAATATGTTGTACCGTACGACCATCAAAAGGGTAACCGTTCCATCCTATTTTCGTCAATGTTTCGTTTCGTCATGTGTAACCGGCACCTGGCCTAAAGTGTACCGTACATCAGTGTAAAAATCTGAAATTTTCCAATCCGACTCTAATTGATCTCAAAGTCTATAAATAAGCTATTGGGCTCTCTAACTAGATTATGCATCATAACGAAACATTTTTGAGCAAACCTATAGGCATGCTTGGATTCTAAAAAAACTATTTCTACATATTCCTCTTTTAGGTCAAATCGTAATATTGTAATTGATATCAATATCCATTTGATCTCTCGCTTTGCTTGGAGTTCTTTTCCTGGTTTCTCCTAACGATACTCCTAAGCCAAAGATCACCCATAATCATTTGATCTCTTCATGACAAGGCTCGGTCGTGGATTCGGCGTGTTTGACGGCGGTTCGTGGATTCGGATCGTGGGCTCGTGGATTCGACTGGCGTCGTGGATTCGGCGTGATTGGAGCTTCGTGGATTCGAAGTCGGGGCGTTCGTGGATTCGGACGTGAGGGCGTGGACAACCCAGAGGATTGCGCGAGATCCATAGGAGGTCAAGAGAGGTTGAGTCCGTGAAGTCGGTAAATCACCTTGTAATCTTTTCTCTTAGTGGATTGTTTTTCGCGTGTTGGTCCCGTGGGTTTTTTCCTCCAAATTGGAGTTTTCCCACGTAAATCTCGGTGTGCTTTTTATTTTCCGCATTTATTTTTATTGCATCGAGATTTGTGGTTTTTGATTATTTCACCTATTCACCCCCCTCTAGGTGATAGATACAATCTAGATAGATCCTTGGGCTCCTCAAAACTTTCAGAAACCTTACTAGGATGTTTCTTAGATGATTCTAAACTATTATTTGCTTAGGGTTGAGATCGATTCATGGGGAAACCCAAAATGACATTGTTAGGGCTTGAAAATTGGGGCTTTTGCCCTACGATATTTCGGGGACAAATTGACCCCGTAGAACCCAATTGGGGGTGCCCTATACACGTTGGACAACTCTGTTTAACGTTGCGAAAATGTTAGAATATAGTTCATGTACAAAGGGCCTAATATGACACTATTTTGATTATAGGGTGCGGAATCGACTTTCGTAAAGTGCAGGAGCTTTCATATTCTACTTCCACATGACCGATAGAGGTGGGGGGTGCATGCCGGAATTGTTGGATTCCCTTCTATGTCTATTTTCCTTTTTATTGAGCATATATATATAGCCATTCATGCATAGTAGGGTAGATACATGTGGAACTTGGTTTGATTTCATTTATATGTTTCTAACGTAGTTGAACATAGAGAATGATAAAACCAAAATGGACGTGTGTGATTGGACCCTCGAGTCGTGTGATTGTGAGGTTGGGCATGGACAATAGAAAACAAAGGTGACATTTACATAGAAATGAGATTGGCATTGAGAGATGAACCGTTAAACATAGTTAAATCAATTGTGGCATCATCACAGATATAGCCTTGAGAGTGGCAAGAACGAATAGGTAGAGACCTATCATGACATCGGCATTGTGACTAGTGGCTATGAATCCTCAAGTTGAGGATTGGATCGATACTCACGTTACATCTTGGCTTGAGGGAGGTCGCTCCCCCTCGAGCGGTGCGCTCCGGAGTTGGTCACCACTGGGCGTGGTAAATGTTAGATCCTATGTGTTAGCAAGTTTCGTGGGTCGAGTCGGAGTCTTGAAGAAGTCCGGAGCGGAGTATTGAAGATCGAAGAATCCAAGACTTCGAAGAATCGGAAAGAATGCAAAACACGCAAAACATGAATCACGATACTTAGGTAAGCTTTAAATCTTGTTTATGGTGATTCATACTTAATTATAGATTTTAGAATCATGTTTTCAAGTTGTAATTAATTAGAAAGTTTCTAAGAGCTTGTAAAACTCGAAACAATGCATTTTCAGCGAAAATTGCATTGTTGTACCGGTATAAGGATTTTCTGTTCCAGTACAGGCATCAGCTTTTGCTGCAGAAAAGTTTGATGGTTGTTCCGGTACAACCATCATTGCTGTACCGGTACAACCCCTGTTCCGGTACAAGCTGCGCGCAGGGCTAATCCAGCGGTAGCAGAACGCTTCGCAGAAAAATCTTCGGTCATGGTGTACCCCTGGACAGTCCTTGTTCCGGTACAACGGTGTCTGATTTTGGAAAGACTTTTTAAACCTACTCCGTTTTGATTCGTAAAGTCTATACAATAAGCTATTGGGTTGCTCTAACTCATCAAGGATCACGAAAATACATGTTCGAGAAAACCTTAGAGGCTCGGATTTTCATCTAAACTGTTATTTCTACAAAATTAGCCTTTTAGATCAATCGAGATCATCGTCGCATTATCTCTAGATATATTCGATTTGATCGTCGCTTCGCTCTGGAGTTCATATTCCCTGGTTTTCTACGATACTCCTAAGCGCGAGGATACCATAATCATGATGCTCGTTAGGACGGCGTCGTAGATTCGGCGGTAACATAGCGGTCTCGTGGATTGCGGGATCGTTGGTCGTGGATTAAGTCGGCGTCTGGATTCGGCGTGATGAGCTTCAGTGGATTCCGAAGTGGGTACCGTCACGACTGTCGAACGTCGAGGGGTGGACAACTCTGCGAGTGTAGCCGCGTCGAAAATTCACTAGGCAGGTTCAAGCAGGTATAGTCCGTGGAGTCGGTAATGACATTGCTAATCTTTTCTTTAGTGAGTTATTTTTTCGCGTCGTCTCCTCCGGTCCCCTGTGGGGTCTTCTCCGTTAGGTTGTCCCACGTCAAGTCTCTCGCCGGGGGTAGGGGCGGCGGGGCGGATGCGGCCCTCCTCCCCTGGGCTCGGCGGTGGGCGCGGCCGGGTGCGTCGGCCCGGGGGGGCGCCGCCTCCGTTGTCCACGAGCGTCGGCGCGTCGCTGGTCCGTCGCTTTTATGCTTTCCGCCGTTATTTTAGGGCTCGAGCGTAGGTTGTCGGTTTTTTGGCGTTAACCTATTTCACCCTCCTAGTGATAGATACGATCTAGATACATCCTTGGGGCCTCCTCGAAAACTTTCAATATGGTACAGAGAGTGATCTAGTTATAAATCTAGTTTTCTAATGGCCGAAGGCGGTACGTTAATCGACCACCACTCTTCGGATGCCGAATTCATGCCTATTGGAAAGTTCGCATGAGAGCTTTTCTAATTGCAATCGATGACGCGTATTTGAAAAGCTAGCCTCGAATTGGTTGGACAACCTACCGAAAGTGGTCCAATAACGCTACCGTTCCGTAATACCACGAACAAGTGCGACAAAGAAGAAACGGAGTCATCTTCGTGTTTATACCGTGGCTAAAGATTAATTCTTTATTCAACGCTTTATCGCAAACGGTTTACATCGGGTTTCGGCATTGCGAACGGCCAAAAGGAAATTTGGCGATGACTCTACAAGTTACGCACTCACAGGAAAAGCCTTAGTAAGGTCCAAAACTTGCAAATGCTAACTCAGCAAGTTTGATTCAATTTCTCATGGAGAAAATGAGACCTTTACCGCATTACTATGACGCGATCTACAAGACGTTGCTGAATACATTCCTAAACTTTTGGGAGAGAAATCCCGATTTCAAAGGTTATTAGGAAAATTCTTCGAACTCTTCGAACGCTTTCGGCAAGCCGTGTGCCGCAAAACGGCGGATCGATAACGGTTAGAGCCATCGCCGGACGTTCAATGAAAGTCCGAAGATTTAGTAGGCGCTTTACAAACGTATGAGATTGACTATTCCGTACTAATCAATCTTTTTCCAAGTCTCTCTAAAAGCACAGGGATTGCACTAAAGTCGACGAAGGAGCGAAGATAAGGATAGTCGAAGTTTCGACGGTAGAGATTTCACTTTGGATTCGAACAGTCAACTTGCACTTCTAACGAAGCAAGTTTCGTCCGAATTTTGCGATTAAGAAAATAATGTTCGACTAAACGCTTCATGTCTAAGATGCGACGAATCTTTTTCTAAATCAGTCTACTTTCTAAATCTACAGGATCGGAAATTGCAAAGCATTCAAAAGAAAAGAATGAATTTGGAAGGAGAAATCCAATGGCTACAAAGTGCAAAGGCTACGGCAATTTATTGCAACGGCATTGTCCATTCGAAGAGGCCTTTATAAGCAAAGGCTTTGCAAGCAGAAAAATTGGGATGGACTCTTCTTCTAGTGTAGAAGTCATCTTCAAGTGACGAAGAAAGATGTGATCCACTTGCTTTACTCTAACTAACACTTCGTCCTACCTTCGTCTAACCACGTGTGTGGTTGTTTATCCTCGATTAGCCACTATATTCCATTTTCTTTTCTTCGCATGATTCATTCGAGCGACAATGGCGGAAAGCGAGAGGATCAAACGACGACGACATAGCGCGAGGTACAATCAACTTCTTATTTGAATCAAAAGAAGATGGCTGAAACTTATAAGAAGTTGAAGGCGTACGTTATGATTTGAAGAGGAACAACAACTTTGAAGATCACAAACAACAGGACTAGTAGCGAAAAGCGGATTCAAGCTTGAAGAATATTTCGGACTCAAGAGAAGCTTAATGAAGCGGAATCAACTGATAATGCATATAAAGACAAGAGTTTGGATTGTTTGGAGCAACAATTGCGAGGAATCGCACACATCCAACAAGTCACTGACCGAATCAAGTTCGTCAATCACAGTCCGATCTTCAACCAGGTTCTCGGGATCAAAGAAGTTGGACAAAATGCTTGGATTGGGTCAAACGAGCAAATTGGGCCTTGGATATGAACGGACATATGTTGAGAAGGATCAAATGGCAACATTTAAAGTCTCAACAACTTTAAAAGGCAATGTGTGTCATCGATGTGGCATCAAAGGACACATCGAAAGGAATTGCCCGAACAAAAATGCCAAGTCACAATCGGCAACTTCAAAACATCCATCGGCTTCATCTACTATTCGACATTTCCCACGGAATCAAAAGCAAAATCAAATAAGTCGAGTAGTTCGAGAGAACCGGATTTCTAATGCACAACGCCAAGTTCATGCAAACCGGGTGCATAAGCCTCAACGACAAATTCAACCGAAGCCTCAACCGAAGAAACCACCAACGGTTGATCAAAAGTCTAAACAAACAGCACCTAACATCGACAAGTCGAGAAAACCAACGATCCGACAAGTTTGGATCCGGAAATGTGATATCATTCCTTGCTCCTCGTCTTAGTCATTTTTGATCTTTAGTATAATGCTTTGATTGGTGCTTGTTGCTTCATTTTATTCATTGCATTACATGTTTAAATGATTTTTTGTGCTTTGAATTTTGTTTATTTAAAAATCATTTTGAGGAAAAGGTGTTTAGGAATTCAAAATTTTCGAGAATAGAGATGATTGAGACCCATGATTTTGGAGAGAGAAATTTTTTTTAAGTTGTTTAAACGGTGTTTTACTTTACAATCATATTAAGTTAAATTCATATTAATTATCGTCTTTATTCCACTATGTATTATTTTGACGATAATTTATTATATGATTCCTTAGTGCATATATTCATCAAAATTTTGGAATCAAATTTGATCTCTTGGTGATTAATTCATCTTGGTTGTGAGTGTTGGATATGATGAATGGATATTTTCTAATTTACTAAAATTTGTCAAAATTATTTTCAATTGTAAGATTGTCTAATTTAGGGGGAGTTTGAAATTGTTTAAAAAAAAAAAGTGAAAGGAAACTCCTATGTTTAAAAGATGTGGAAAGAGTTACATCCTAAAAGGAGTGTGAAAACTACTACCACATATAGGAAAGAGCTACCACCCCGGTCGTCCGGTAAGTGTGTGAAGCTACCACATGGAGATTAATTGAAAAGCCGAAAAGGTTGAAAAAAATAATAATTTTAGAATTTTCGGAGTAATAAGGTGCTAGTTTGAAAAAGATGCTCAAAGAGCCACCCCCGGTATCATATTAGTTAAATCTCTATTTTGAACGTGTTACGACAAATTGGTGTCAATTTTATTGAATTTCTAAAAATCATTTTTCATCAACTTACATCTTGATGGTTTTGAATCATTAAATTATTTTTGATTTTGAAATTTTGATGTTTCGATGTGTTTTGAAATTTTATAATATCTTATTTTCATTATAATAATTTTTGGAGTAAAAGCCTTAATTATATGAATTTAATTTAAATTTGATGGGTTTTAAAAGATATTTTTCGAAAAAAAAAAATTTCACATTTTGGTCCTTGTACCGATACAAGAAACCGTGTTCCGGTACAAGGTCTGCGGCTGAGCGGCTTATAACTGGGTATAACGCTTCGATCTCTCTCAAATCTCAACGATTTTCAAAATTTTTTGTTCCTGAGAGCTCCAGCAACTCTTCTTCAACCGTTCTACACGTTTTCCTCTTGGATTTGTAAGTGGTTTGCATCAATTTGTGAGTTTTTATCCCGGTTTTGCTATTTTCACTGTTTTTGCAGGATAAGGGTTTGATCTCTGTTCTAATCCATTTTTGATGCAATTTTTTGCTATAGATCAGTGTCTTAGGCTATTACCTTGCTTGTTGAACACTTGAACAACATCAAAACAAGTTATTTTTCGCTGATCTAAGATTTATGATCTAATATGCATGTAATTTCGGAATTTTTCAAAAAATTTGATTTTTGCTGAAATTTTTTGCATGATCTGGTTAGAAAAAGCATTTGTATGCATTCTAATGTTATTAGAAATTTTTTCGCAATTTTTACAGATTTTTTCAAGATTTTGTTCATGCGAGGTTAATTTTTGTATAGGAAAAATGACGTTTTTCTCGTATTGGTGTTGTTGGTGCTAATGGCTGGGAGACGGAGCCGTGGTGGTGGTAGAGGTCGTCATGGGGTTTCTAAAAGGATACGAACAACTGAAGAAGCGTCCCGATCTGATCCGGATTATCAGGCAAGCTCCCCGGAAGAATCTGAAGAACCTATTGCTCAACTTGACAAAGGCAAAGGAATAGCTGGTGAATCATCTCATGGTGGTGGTTCTCGTACTCGTGAGGATGTCCCTCCAGCACGGCGAAGGTTGTTTGCATCGAAGTCGTGCATAGCTGAACGCTTTGTGAACTTCAATGATCTGATTCGGGATGTTCCTGATTTTGGACGACTACTACAGCGCGCACCTATTGAGCCTGTTGGACGGGTCCCTGCGAAGGCTCCTTTCTGTGTAGAACTCATTCGAGAGTTCTATATGAATGGAAAGGTACTTGCTGAAGATGATGAGAGAGGCACTTTTATTTTCGAGACTGTTGTGCGCCAGAGGAGATTCCCAGTTACCCCCTATGATATTGGAGAGATCTTGGGAATGCATGTGGATACTACAGGTCTTCTCTATACGGCAGGAGGATTCCAAGCGTCAACTCACATGAATATCATTCTTGGAGCTATATGCAAAGCTGGTGTTTACATGACTCATGGTTACATTGAATCCAAGGATTTATTACCTGAGTATTACTTGCTATCCTTGGTTATGAGTTATAATGTTCAACCAACTATAGGCACAAAGCTGATCCGTTGGGAGAGATTAGTGTTGCTATATCTACTGGGTCATCCCGAGCAAGCTCATGGATTGAACACCAACATTCCATTTCTGATCTGACAAAGGATGATACACGTGATTCAGGGTGCCACTCGACGGGATCTACTTCCATTCCTTGTTATGATTATGAGGATTCTTCAAGCAAATGGAGTGGATACATCTTGTGACAAGTATGATGTTGGCCTTGGGCCTATTGACTCACTGACTTGGGCTAAGTCGCTTAGCACTCTCAAGTCATTCCATCAGACCAAAGGGCCATCTCCTGAAGCATCTAGCCCAGCACCTCCACCGAGAGCAGCTTCTAGCTCTGCTCCTCCGCCTCCATCCCGAGGGAGTTATGATACTTCATCTAGTTCGGGGGGAGCGACGACTTTGGAATCAGTTAAGGATGATTTGCGAAAATTAAAGAAGAAGGTGAACAACATTGGAAGGAAAGTTGAGTGCAGCATCAAAAAGTTTGAATTAAGTATCAAAAGATTGATGGATAAGATGGGGTGTCGACATGATGATATTTGGGAACCTACTCCATCTTCTGCCTCGTATCAGCGGTCATCTTCACGACATCCTCTCATTCCACCGTCTGGTGATGCTCCTGAGGCTGGGGGTTCTGAAGCTGGTGCTGGAGATGATGATGATGGTGACGAGGACACGGAGTGATTTCTTTGTCGAGCTTAATTTCTCTCTTTCACTGCATTTGCTGTTTAGGACGATGTTTTAGATTTGCTTGCTTATCTTTCAGTAGTATGTTTTTACTTTTGTTTTAGGCCAGTAACTTTTCTCTCTCTATTTGCTTTATTTTGGCAATTTTTGAAAAAAAGGGGGAGAGCGTAGATAAAGGGGGAGAGCGTGGATGAACAAGCAAGCATGGATGAACAGGCATTGAACTAAAGCAGAGGATGATGAGTTCAAAAACAAAGATGGAGATATGAACAAAGGGGGAGAAGGTATAAGAAGTTAGTGCTAATCATTTTTGAATGAATTGTTTTGCAGGAAATCAAGACTTCAAGATTCCTAGTTGCGTCTAAGTCATAGAGTCTGTTTTAGGAGTTTTAAATGTAATTTTGATTCTCAATTTGTATTTGGACTACTCGCGAGGAGTTCAATGTTTTGGTGATGACAATTGAACTTCGTTTTCTTTTTACAATATAATTGTTGAGTTTTTGTGTGTTTTGTCACGAAATTGCCAAAGGGGGAGATTGTTAGGTCCTATGTGTTGGCAAGTTTCGTGGGTCGAGTCGGAGTCTTGAAGAAGTCCGGAGCGGAATATTGAAGATCGAAGAATCTAAGACTTCGAAGAATCGGAAAGGATGCAAAACATGCAAAACATGAATCACGATGCTTAGGTAAGCTTTAAATCTTGTTTATGGTGATTCATACTTAATTATAGATTTTAGAATCATGTTTTCAAGTTGTAATTGATTAGAAAGTTTCTAAGAGCTTGTAAAACTCGAACAATACATTTTCAGCGAAAATTGCATTGTTGTACCGGTACAAGGATTTTCTGTTCTGGTACAAACATCAGCTTTTGCTGCAGAAAAGTTTGATGGTTGTTCCGGTACAACAATCATTGCTGTACCGGTACAACCCCTGTTCCGGTACAAGCTGCAGTCTATCCAGGGTACAGAACCTTCGCAGAAAAATCTTCCGTCATGGTGTACCCTGGACAGCTTTCCTTGTTCCGGTACAAGGTGCTGATTTTGGAAAGAAACTTTCTAATCCTACTCCGTTTTGATTCTAAAGTCTATAAATAAGCTATAGGGGTTCTCTAACTGATTAAGCATCATAAGAATACATGTTTGAGAAACCCTAGAGGCTCGGATTTCATTCTAAACCTATTTTCTACAAATTAGCCTCTTTAGATCAAATCGAGATATCGTTTCGCATTCTCTATATGTCGATTTGATCTCCGCTTCGCTTGGAGTTCTATTCCCTGGTTTTCTACGATACTCCAAAGCGAAGGATCACCATATTCATGATATTCTTCATGGTGGCGTCGTGGATTCGGCGTATTTGACGGCGGTTCGTGGATTCGGATCGTGGGCTCGTGGATTCGAGTGGCGTCGTGGATTCGGCGTGATTGAAGCTTCGTGGATTCGAAGTGGAGGCGTTCGTGGATTCGAACGTGAGGGCGTGGACAACCCGGAGGGCAGCGCGAAGATTCATAGGAGGTTAAGAGAGGTTGAGTCCGTGGAGTCGGTAATCACCTTGTAATCTTTTCTCTTAGTGAATTATTTTTTCGCGTGTTGGTCCCGTGGGTTTTTCTCCAAGTTGGAGTTTTCCCACGTAAATCTCGATGTGCTTTTTATTTTTCGCATTTATTTTTATTACATCGAGATTTGTGGTTTTTGGCCGTTCATCTATTCACCCCCCTCTAGGTGATAGATAGAATCTAGATAAATCCTTGGGCTCCTCAAAACTTTCAGTAAAGTCCCCCCAGATGATGGTCCCTAGGGAGGTTCGAGTCCCCCGCTATTAAAGGATTTTGGGATGTGAGTTGTTGGGGTTAACAAGGTTAACCGGCAAGATTGGGTAAAAGCCAAGGTAAAATTTATAAAATGCGCATGCTTGCATTTATCATCCATATGATTATTAGTTTACTGACTAGTTTCTTGCTAGCATTGTATTAGTAGTAGCATTAGATGGTTTGCTATCATTTCCTTTGAAATACATATGCCTGGATAGACCTAGTAGGTAAGTCGGCGAGGTCGGATGCCGAGCCCACTGGGAACTTCGTTGTAGTTCTCACACCACTAACCCTACAGGTCCTAGCACGAGCGGGGTGGCGGATGACCGAGGCAAGGGTGTAGCGCTGTAGGTAGTGGCCACCGGGACTTTATACATTTTGTAGACATTTTCCTTTTTGGTATACATGTATCAACTTTACTCTGTTGATCTAGAGATGTAAAATGTAAATAATCATGTATTTGGTGGATGACTAATTGTCAAAAGATATGATGGATGAATGTAATCTAATATCATGTATGTTGTATATTTAGCTTAGAGCTTTCGCTTCCGTTGTTGCTCGCCCTCGTGCAAGCCTTGTATTACATACGCAAATCCCTTGTTGATTGCTTATTTATACATGTTGTTGGAGCCTTGGGCGTACAAGGGAGGCTCTGTCCGCTCGGCGTCTGTTGACGTGACCCGAACCCGACCAAATTGGCGGGAATTGGGGCGTGACAGCCCAAGCCTCCAATGGTGAGCAAAAGGGAGAGGAAGATGCTCCAAGCCTCAAGATCTTGCTCTCCTCCAACTTCTTCTTCTTCTCATCCTTCTTCTCTCTCTAGAAGTGTAAGGAGGGTGAGAAATGAGAGAGTGAGAGGGTGTCAATGGCCTTAAGGCCCTTATAAGCTACAAAATCCATATAAGCCCCTCAAAGAATCACCCTGTGCACTGCCCGGTCTAGGCAGTTTTCGCGCTGAGGGACCGGTCTCCCCGACACCTGGAACCAGTCTCTCAGTTCGTCCCGCAAAACCAACATTCGGGAACCGGTCTCTCCCCGCTAGGGATCGGTCTCTCGGACCCTTCAAGCAAAACATGCGTTCGAGAACTGGTCTCTCCCCACCAGGGATCGCTCTCTCGGACCCTTCACGCAAAACACGCGTTCGGGAACCGGTCTCTCCTAGCCAGGGACCGGTTACCTCAAGCCCTGCCGCAGCACTGTTCTGAGGGGACCGGTCTCTCATATCAGGGATCGGTCCCCGAGAGTGAAAACTCTTAGAACTTGCCAAAACTCTAGAGATCGAACTTTTAGGCCGGAATACCATCTACGGCCTTCTCCCAAGTGTGAAAAAGTTCGGAGTACACAACAAACACTCGACCCTCACAATTTGCAAAGGTCCAGTGTGCTATATTCACCCCTCTTAAAAAGGAGTTTTGTCCGCGAAACTCAAACGACAACACATACCTCAAAGCTCCATCTGAAAAAGATGTGGATAGCGCTCCCGCAATGCGCTCTCTAGCTCCCACGTGGCCTCCCGCTCTCCGTGGTTGCACCAAAGAACCTTCACGTACGGAATATCCCGATTCCACAGTTTTCGCACCTCGCGAGCCAAAATCCTCACTGGTGGCTCCTCGAAGCTCAAGTCGTCCCGCAACTCCAAAGGTGTAGCATCCAACACATGAGTCGGGTCGAAGTCATACTTCCGAAGGAGCGATACATGAAAGACGTTGTGCACGCCAGATAGGTTCGGTGGTAGAGCAAGTCGATACGCTACCGGACCTACACGTTCCAAGATCTCATACAGTCTAATGAAATGGGGGTTCAACTTACCCCGAATCCCAAATCTCTTGATCCCTCTAGTTGGTGAGACCTTCAAGAAAACATGGTCTCTCACTTGGAACTCCAAGTCTCGCCGTCGTCGGTCGGCGTAGCTCCTCTGTCTACTCTGCGCCGTCAAAAGTCGCTCCCGAGCAATTCGAACCTTGTCCTCAGCTTCCAGGAGCATGTCAGGGCCTAATGCCAATCTCTCGCCGACTTCACTCCAATGAAGTCGCGATCTACACCCCCGTCCATAAAGTGCTTCAAATGGCGCCATCTTAATGCTTGCTTGATAACTGTTGTTATAAGCAAACTCCGCCATCGGTAGATACTGCGACCATCCTCCCTGGAAGTCTATCACACACGCTCGGAGCATATCCTCTAAAGTTTGAATGGTGCGCTCCGACTGCCCATCACTCTGAGGGTGGAAAGCAGTGCTAAAGTCGAGTCGGGTGCCCAGGGCGTCCTATAGACTCCTCCAAAAGTGAGACACAAACCGAGTGTCTCGATCCGATACTATCAATGTAGGCACCCCATGAAGTCGCACAATCTCCTCAAGGTACACTTGTGCGAGCTTCTCCGCGGTCCAAGTAGTATGAATGGGTATGAAGTGCGCCGACTTCGTCAACCTATCCACGATCACCCATAGAGCATCATGCCCAGCCTGAGAGCGAGGCAATCCTGTCACGAAATCCATGGTGATCTTCTCCCACTTCCACACGGGAATAGGCAAACTCTGAAGTTTTTCCGCGGGTAATCGATGCTCAGCCTTTACTTGTTGCAAGTTAGACAACGAGCTACAAACTCGCCAACGTCCTTCCTCATCCCAGGCCACAAATAAAGCAATTTCAAGTCCTTGTACATCTTGGTGCCTCCTGGATGTATAGCATAGGGCGCTCAGTGTGCTTCTTGAAGAAAATCTTCTTTAATTTCCGAATCTGTCGGTACGCAAATCCGCCAACGAAAATGCATCAATCCTTGGTCATCCACAAGGTATCGGCGACGCAACCATCAACTATTTTACCTTTAATCCTTTGCAACTCCACATCGGAAGCTTGCTTCTCTTTAATTATATCCAAGAGTATAGGTTGCACTACCAAGGTCATCAATCTCAAAGATGTGTCTGGAGTCACCACCTCTAACTCCAACCGCTTCATCTGCTCGATCAATTGCGGTTGAGTAACAACATGCATCGCTAAATTTTTCGTTGACTTCCTACTTAGCGCATCCGCTACGACGTTAGCCTTGCCAGGGTGGTGAAGAATCGTCAAATCATAATCCTTGAGCAGCTCCAACCATCTGCGTTGTCTCAAGTTCAACTTCTTCTGAGTGAACAAATACTTCAAGCTCTTGTTGTGAGATATGGACCCCGAGGATCTAAAAGGTAAGTAACACCTAGAGGGGGGTGAATAGGTGAAAAAACGATAAATTCAAAAATCTCGATGCAAATAAAACGAAATAGCGGAAAATAAAACAGCACACCGAGAATTTAACACGAAAAAACTCCAAGCCGGAGTGAAAAACCCACGGGACCGATCAGCAAAGAAAATCCACTAAGAAAACTTGAGTACAAGTGATTTTGACAAAAACACATGACTCAATTTACTAATTTCTTGTTGATGGTGATCTTCGCCGGTCCTCGATCGATAGGAATCCTCCAATCGACCTCGCCGCAACTCCTCGCAGCGTCAACGCCTCAACTCCTCGAAGCGTCCACCGAATCCTCGGCTACACGCGAGATCCACGCGCCGAATCTCCTTCCGGAGCTTGTAGAATCGAAGATTTGTGGTGATTAAGCTTTAGAATCCCATAAGCTATGAGGGTCCGTCTTCTAATCAAATATCAACTTGATCCTCAAATAAGATCTCAAGTAAAATCAAAGAACCAAGTCGATTGTTGATTTTTCGAAACTTGTTATGTGAGTAGAATCATCGGAACGGAAAAACAAGTTTCTAGGGTTTAGAATTAGTAAAAATTCAAAGCCTTTTTTCTTTAAGATGACCCCCATGGCTTATTTATATGTTTAGAAGACTTAGAAGTAGACTAGGATTGCAAAAAGTCCTTTTTAAAAACATGTGTCATCCTCAGGGATCGGTCCTCTCGAGGAGACCGGTCTGTGAGAGACCGGTCTCTCAAGTGAGGAACCGGTCCCTCGCTGCGTGATCAAAAAACACAACGTTCGAGAACCGGTCTCTCAAGCCAGAGACCGGTCCCTCACTGCGCGACATAATTTCCAATGTTCGGGAACCGGTCTCTCATCTCAGGGGACCGGTTGCATCAATGTTCACGCAGTGAGAACCTTAGGGGAACCGGTCTCTTCAACACAGGGACCGGTCCCAGAACACATACAAGTTCAGTAAAATAATTTTTAAAGCAATCTAAGCCTTCTGAACTTATTATAATTAAATAACTTCACCATAAATCATCCATTCTTCATACCTTAGGTGCCGAGCTTTCCGAATGAGTCTTTGTTCTTCAATTTGGATCTTTTCTTCAAACTTTCGCGATCAACTCTTCAAGACTCCATTCAACATTACGAAATCCGCCAACCTATAACATCCTTAACAATCTCCCCCTTTGGCGATTTCGTGACAAAATATACTACAAAGCTCATACACACTTAGAAACAATAAAAAGAAGATCATCGCAATCACCAAACGACAATCTCCTGAATGATCGATCCAATAAATGAAAATTATATTTTTCTAATTCCTTAATACAGACTCTATGACTTAGACATGGAGTCTTGAAGTCTTGAATATTCCTGCAAAAACATTCTTAAAACACAATCAAGATTCAAGCATACTTATCATAAACGATCAAACATAAAGTCAAAGCAATCAAAGCAACAAGTCATAGTCATAGTTCATAGTTCATAGTTCATAGTTAAGCACCTAAACAACCTTCTAAATTTACACAACTAAGCTGAAAGCATCAAAAGCATCATCATCTAAAAAAGAACATCATCATCATCATGCATCATGAGCTATCATCATCATCATGAACCATTTTCATAGTATCTCCCCCTTTTTGTCAGAAAGCACCAAAATGACCAAAGGAGGAACCCCGTAACATCTAATCTGAATCATCCCCTGGAGGTAAATCTGCTCGGCAACATCCTAACTTGTCAAAAATTGCCTGCATTAACCGCTTCATTTTGCTTACATCCTTCCGTATTGCAGCTTGTTCCGCAGATAGTTTCTGAAGCTCTTCAGACAAACGTTGTTGCTCACGATACACAGAGGAAACTGAGACATCTTCCTCGAAAATGTCCATAGAAGGACGTGAAAAAGTAGCAGCAGCAGAAGGTGGAGCAGCAGAAGGGGAAGAAGCACGCTAGGATGGAGTTCGAAGCTGCACTGATGACTTCACAAACGTTCTTTCATTGATCCTTCCCAAGCAATGCTCATATAATGAACAACGAATATCTACCTCATGGAGCCACAGAATCCTCATGATAATTAGTGGAAATGGCAACCTTTCATTTTGTCCCGAAGTCTTGATGTCCTTCGCCATTCTTCGCCAGATCAAAAATGGAATATTCATGTTAATATTCTTTGCACTGACAATAACCGGCCTACCCAAGAGATACATGTACAGGATGCGATCCCATCTCAAAATCTTCGTGTTCGCGAGAGGTAAAATGTTGTAGCAAACCACGAAGTTTAAAAACCTGTACTCCATTTTGAAATCCTTCGGTAGAGCGGGGTGAATAGGTGATATGGATCCCAAGGATCTAAAAGGTAAGTAACACCTAGAGGGGGGTGAATAGGTGTAAAAACGGCAAACTCAAAAATCTCGATGCAAATAAAACGAAATAGCGAAAAATAAAACAGCACATCGAGAATTTAACGTGGGAAAACTCCAAGCCGAAGTGAAAAACCCACGGGACCGATCACGCAAAGAAAATCCACTAAGAAAACTTGAGTACAAGTGATTTTGACAAAAACACACGACTCAATTTACCGATTTCTTGTTGATGGTGATCTTCGCCGGTCCTCGATCGATAGGAATCCTCCAATCGACCTCGCCGCAACTCCTCGCAGCGTCAACGCCTCAACTCCTCGAAGCATCCACCGAATCCTCGGCTACACGCAAGATCGACGCGTCGAATCTCCTTCCGGAGTTTGTAGAATCGAAGATTTGTGGTGATTAAGCTTTAGAATCCCATAAGCTATGAGGGTCCGTCTTCTAATCAAACATCAACTTGATCCTCAAATAAGATCTCAAGTAAAATCAAAGAACCAAGTCGATTGTTGATTTTTCGAAACTTGTTATGTGAGTAGAATCATCGGAACGGAAAAACAAGTTTCTAGGGTTTAGAATTAGTAAAAATTCAAAGCCTTTTTTTCTTTAAGATGACCCCCATGGCTTATTTATATGTTTAAAAGACTTAGAAGTAGACTAGGATTGCAAAAAGTCCTTTTTAAAAACATGTGTCGTCCTCAGGAACCGGTCCTCTCGAGGAGACCGGTCTGTGAGAGACCGGTCTCTCAAGTGAGGAACCGGTCCCTCGCTGCGTGATCAAAAAACACAACGTTCGAGAACCAGTCTCTCAACCCAGAGACCGGTCCCTCGCTGCGCGACATAATTTCCAATGTTCGGGAACCGGTCTCTCATCTCAGGGGACCGGTTGCATTAATGTTCACGCAGTGAGAATCCGGTCTCTTCAACACAGGGACCGGTCCCAGAACACATACAAGTTCAGTAAAATAATTTTTAAAGCAATCTAAGCCTTCTGAACTTATTATAATTAAATAACTTCACCATAAATCATCCATTCTTCATACCTTAGGTGCCGAGCTTTCCGAATGAGTCTTTGTTCTTCAATTTGGATTTTTTCTTCAAACTTCCGCGATCAACTCTTTAAGACTCTATTCAACATTACGAAATCCGCCAACCTGTAACATCCTTAACACTTGTGATCTGTGTATACTTCACACCGCTCGCCATATAAGTAGTGGCGCCATAACTTCAATGCGAAGACTACGGCCACCAACTCCAAATCGTGCGTCGGATAGTTCTTTTCATATTCCTTCAGTTGGCGAGAAGCATACGCGATCACCTTGCCGTCCTGCATCAAAACGCAGCCTAATCCATTAAGAGATGCATCGCTATAAACCACATACCCTGCTCCAGCAATAGGTAGGGTCAAGATCCGGGCGGTCGTCAGTCGTTGCTTCAGCTCTTGGAAGCTTCTCTCACACGCATCATTCCAGATGAACTTGACACCTTTATGCGTGAGCCTCGTGAGGGGAATAGATAGCTTAGCGAACCCCTCAATAAATCTCCGGTAGTAATCGGCCAATCCAAGGAAACTCCGAATCTCCGTAACGCTCGACGGTCTCGGCCAATCCTTGATAGCCTCAATCTTCTTAGGATCCATGGCTATACCCGATCCCGATATCAAATGTCCAAGAAAGGCTACCTCTCGAAGCCAAAATTCATACTTTTCAGCTTGGCATAAAGCTCCTTCTCCCGAAGTATTTGAAGTACAAGCCTCTCTAATATCGATGTGGTCGGGTACTCTCTAATATCCAGAGTGTGGTCGGGTACTACAACATGTCCCGGATGCGACAAAGAAACCAAAGGGATGCCATGCAACTCGGCAAACAGCCGATCTATAAATGAATACGATGCACCGGTATCAAATAAAGCACGAACTCTAATGCCATCAAGTAAAATGATACCTGTAACCACATCCTCGGCTGCTGCCGCCTCCTCAGTCTGAGCGGCATACAAACGCCCACTCAGGGTGTCACGCCCTGGGACCGATACCAATTTGGGCCGGCCCGAGCACGTCAAACAGACGCCGAACAGACAGAGTTTCCCCTATCTGCCCAAGGCTCATCATATGTACATTTTCAACAAAGAAGTGCACTAGCGGAAACATACAAATACGACTTACACGAGGGTAAGCAATAGCCATGAGTGAAAGATAGGAAAACTAGCATTCATATTGTACTATGATTCAATTTAGATCATATACATTACATCCAACTTGTACATTTACGATCCCTTACATTTCATTACATCGTTTCATCATTTTATTTCTTTCTTACATCACATTTACCTCAAAAGAGAGCTTTACATTCTTTTCTTTACATCATTAATCATAAAATACAAAAGATGATCATAGGGTACTCTACTACAAAATGTAAACCCAGTACTGGTAGCCTCTGACTATGGTGCGATACCTTTACCGTGGTCACTCGTCGGCTCACTCGGTCCTGGCTCTGTGGAATAGTGGGGTGAGAACTACAACAAAGTTCCCAGTGGGTTCGGCCTCAATATCACCGACTTTTCCACTAGGACTAACTCAGGCATAATAGAAAGGAAAAGCTGCATATAGTAACCAGTCTATAATATGATGATAATATGCCTGAACAATAAGCAGGAAATATGCTCAACATTAACATATGCAGATTATGCAAGTTCTTTTGTTCTTTGCACTCTGTACCTTGTCTTTGTTCTTTGTTCTTTGCTTTTTATTCTTTAATCTTAGGGCTAACCCGGGGGTTTCACCACATTAACTTGCTTCACATTAAGTCCATCATCGCGGGCCCTCAGCTTCCACCCGCTAAGACCATCCTCGGGTTTACTCCAACCCGTGATGCTAAAACTCCGGAGCGCATCGCCCGAGGGGGAGCAACCGCCCTCAAGCACGGAACTCATAGCAAGTATGATCGAATCCTTAACTCAAAGGATTGTATGTTCAATCTTGACTTTACACTAACTCTAGTGTTCTTTACATCACTTTATGTTGCTACTCTAGCAATCATTGTTCTTTACCTTTCTCTACTTTTGCTAACTCTAGCAATCATGTTCTTCACGCCCCACTTTGTTTTTAGTTTAGTCATTATCATTATTCCTTACATCTCGTTGATTCTTTGCTTCACACTACCTCTAATGTCATTTTATTTTACATTATCAAATGCCACTCAATCTATGTCTCATTGTGTCACTCGGTTCTTTCGCCTCACTTTGGTACTCACATTTTCTCTCATGCATACATATATAGGGTTTTGACATTCATAAGGTTCTTAACCATCACATTACGCAAGTTGTACTCACAATCAAGCAACATCACATTTTTATCATTGTTTTATCCTAAAATGCATGCAACAATGTATATACAGATGCTCAATTGAATGACACATTAGATATAGAGGGAAGTTCAACGAGTTTGAAAAGCACCACCCACCTCGTAGGTTTTCAAAGGTGCTCCGATGATTTTCTTGGAATTTTTAGATCCTTCGTTCTTTACCTGCAGCAAAACGAAGCCCTATTATGCCATTTTGCTCATATCGTTACATTGGCTTTTCGTATACTCAAACCGAGTGCACCAACGCGTTCGTTTGGTCCCTAATTAGGTTTCTAAAGGGTCAATTTCACTTAAAAATTTTCATGAGCAAAAGACCCAATTTGGGTGCCCTAGCTTCATAGCATAAGAAAACCTAGGGTTTGATATTATTGGGAAGCAAAAATAGCTTCATTCTGCTCTAGGAAGTCCATCAAAACCATCTTTAGTTCAATCCAAACCCTAGTTTGAATTCTACCATGAGAGGGGTCAAGCTCACCTTCAAGTTTCACCCATTACACTCATGCCATGGTCTTGATCTCAAAAGAAGCAAAATGAAAGCTTCAAATACTCTAAAAGTTATATAAAAACCATTCTTAGCCTAATCCAAACCCTAGTTTGGGATTTATCTTGAGAAGGGGCAAGGCTTACCTCTAAGCTTGCTCCTTTTCCAAGATAGAAAAGGAGAGGAGGGGTCTTCTTCTTCTCCTTCCCTTTTTCTTCACTTTCTTTCTCTTCTTTTTCCTTCTCTTCTTCTTCTCCTTCTTGTTTTCTAGAGAGAGAAAGAGAGATGAGAGTGGGATAGAGAGTGAAATGAGAGAAACATCTCATTTTCCCCCATGCCATACTCTATGGATTGCAAAATTATTGTTAAACCCCTCAACTTTCATCCTGATACACTGCCCGAACTGGGCACTTTTCGTGCTCGGGGACCGGTCTCCCCGACTTGGGACCGGTCCTAGAGAGCTCTCCCTACGGGCAGCAGGGCTTTCGCATGGGACAACCGGTCTCTCCTAGGGAGACCGGTCTCTCGGGGACCGGTCTCTCCCTGCAAGGATCGGTTCCCGAGAGCTAGTTTTCCAGGACTTAGCCAATTTTTCAGCTGCTCAGTTTTCACGCGTTCGGGGACCGGTCTCTCCCTCCAGGGACCGGTCCACGAAAGCTCAAAAACTGCAGTTTGCAGATTTTTGATTCTTTAGCTCTCGAAAACCTCCCATAACACACTTTTGATCCTTTTAACACCTTCGGACTTTCCGAAGTTTACCTTCCTCGCACTTTGGTCAATTTGACTAAAGTTTGACATTTATTTCCCGAATTCTCGGTATATTACATTCTTCACCTCTTAAAATAATTTTGTCCGCGAAATTACGCATACCTTAACTCGTCGACTCAAGTAGATGCGGATACTCTCTCCGCATGGTCTCCTCGAGCTCCCAAGTGGCTTCTCGCACCGCATGGTTTCTCCACTGTACCTTCACATATGGAATTCTGTGACTCCGCAGCTTTCTCTCTTCTCGATCGAGGATGCACACCGGGTACTCCTCATAAGACATATCCTCACGTAGTTCCACGGGCTCATACTCCAATACATGTGTCAAGTTGCGATTACACTTTCGAAGATTCGACACATGAAACACATTGTGAACTCCCGCAAGTTTCAGTGGTAGTGCGAGTTTGTACGCTACCGCACTGTCACGCCCCGGGACCGATACCAATTTGGCCCGACCCGAGCACGTCAAACAGACGCCGAGCGGACAGAGTTTCCCCTATCCGCCCAAGGCTCATCACATGTACAAATTCAAACAAAAAATGCACTAGCAGAAACATACACAAACGGCTTACACGAGGGTAAGCAATAGCCATTAGTGAAAGAAAAAGGAAACTAAACATTCACTTGTACTATGATTCAATTTAGATCATATACATTACATCCAACTTGTAAATTATCGATTTCTTACATTCATTACATCATTTCATCATGTCTTTCTTACATCACATTTACCTCAAAATACACATTACATTCTCTTCATTACATCATTTATCATCATGTACCAAACGATGGTCATAGGGTACTTTACTACAAAATGAAACCCAACTTTGGTGGCCTCTGTCTAAGACACGATACCTTTACCTCGGTCGCTCGCCGGCTCGCTCGGTCCCGGCTCTGTGGAAATAGTGGGGTGAGAACTACAACAAAGTTCCCAGTGGGTTCGGCCTCAACATCACCGACTTTCCCACTAGGACTAACTCAGGCATAATAGAAAGAATAAGCTGTATAGTAACCAATCTATAACATGATGCTAATATGCCTGAACAATAAGCAAGAAGTATGCTCAACATTAAATAAATGCAGATTATGCAAATTCTTTGTTCTTTTCATTTTACTCTTTGTTCTTTGTTCTTTGTTCTTTGCACTTTGTTCTTTGCTCTTTGTTCTTTAATCTCAAGGCTAACCCGGGGGTATCGCCACATTAACTTGCTTCACATTAAGTCCATCATCGCAGGAACTCACCCGCTAGGACCGTCCTTCGGGTTTACTCCAACCCGTGATGCATAACTCCGGAGCGCATCGCCCGAGGGGGAGCGACCGCCCTCGAGCACGGAACTCATAGCAAGTATGATCATATCCTTAACTCAAAGGATTTATAAGTTCAATCTTGACTTTACACTAACTCTAGTGTTTTTTACATCACTTTATGTTGCTAACTCTAGCAATCATTGTTCTTTACCATTCATTACTCTTGCTAACTCTAGCAATTATATTCTTTACATTCTTTACTTTTGGCTACCTCTAGCATTTCATGTTCTTTACTCCCCACATTACTTTAACTTTAAACATTGTCATTTTCATCATTCTTTACAATACATTGGTTCTTTACCTCACACTATCTCTAGTGTCATTTCACTTTAACTTTATCGAATGCCACTCGATCTATGTCATTGTGTAACTCTGTTCTCTTGCTCACTTTGGGTGCTCACTTTTCTCGCATGCATACACATAGGGTTTTCGACATTCACATAGTTCTCATTCATCATATTATGCAAGTTGTGCTTACAATCATGCAACATCACATTTTCATTATCACTTTACCCTAAAATGCATGCAACAATATAAGTACACATGCTTAAATAAATGACACATTAGGCATAGAGAGAAGTTTAATGAGTTTGAGAAGCACCACCCACCTTGTAGGTCTCTTTAGGTGCTCCGACGATTTTTCTTCGGATTTTTAGACACCCGGTTCACTTCCTGCGGCATAACGAAGCCAAATTAGGCTTATTTGGCCATAACTCTACATACACTTTTCGTAATGTTGTTCCGAGCGCACCAACGCGTCGGAAATACCCCCAATTAGGTTTCTAGAGGGTTAATTGCACTTAGAAATCCCTATGAGCAAAAGCCCTAATTTGGTGCCCTAGCTCCAATGCATGTATCAAACCTAGGGTTTGATCTCATTGGGAAGCAAAAATAGCTTCATTTTACTCTAAAGAGTCCATCTAAACCATCTTTAACTCAATCCAAACCCTAGTTTGGATTCTACCATGAGAGGGGTCAAGCTCACCTTCAAGCTTTACCCATTACCCCCATTTCACGGTTTTGATCTCTAAAGAAGCAAAAGAAAAGCTTCAAATACTCTAAAGGTTCTATAAAAACCATCTTTGCTCTAATCCAAACCCTAGTTTGGGAATTTAACATGAGAAGAGGCAAAGCTTACCTCTAAGCTTGCTCCTTTCTTGCCCTAGAGAGGAAGAAGATGAAGTTGCTTCACTCCAATAGCTTCTTCTCCACTTTTTTCTTCTTCTTTTCCTTCTTTTCCTTCTCTTCTTCTTCCCCTTCTTTGTCTTCTAGAGAGAGAAAGAGAGATGAGAGTGGGAGAGGGAGTGAATGAGAGAAATATCTCATTTACCCTCTTACTATACTCAATGGGTTGCCAAAATGCAAATAAACCCCTCAACTTTCATCTTATTCAACTGCCTGGACTGGGCAGATTTCGGGCTCGGGGACCGGTCTCCCCGACTAGGGACCGGTCTCCGAGAGCTCTCCCAGCGCAGCCAGAGCTGCTGCGCACAATGCGACCGGTCTCTCTTTGAGGGGACCGGTCTCTGGGGGACCGGTCTCTCAGGCAGGGACCGGTTCCCGAGAGCTGGTTCTCAGGGACTTAGCCGATTTTTCGACTGTCTCATTTCTCATGCGTTCGGGGACCGGTCTCTCCCACAAGGGATCGGTCCCCGAGAGCTCAAAATCTGCAGTGTGCAGAATTTTGATTTTTTAGCTCTCGAAAACCTCCCGTTACTCACTTTTGATCATTTTAACACCTTCGGACTTTTCGAAGTATACCATCCTCGCATTTTGGTCAATTTGACTAAAGTTCGATATTTATTTTCCGAATTTTCGGTATATTACATTCTCCACCCCTTAAAATAATTTCGTCCGCGAAATTACGCATACCTTAACTCGTCGATTCGAATAGATGCGGATACTCTCTCCGCATTGACTCCTCGAGCTCCCAAGTGGCTTCTCGCACAGCATGGTTGCTCCATTGGACTTTTACATACGGAATCTTGCGACTTCGCAACTTCCTCACTTCTCGATCCAGGATGCACACGGGGTACTCCTCATACGACATATCCTCACGTAGCTCTACGGGCTCATACTCCAATACATGTGTTGAATTCCGGATATACTTTCGAAGATTTGACACATGAAACACATTGTGAACTCCCGCGAGTCTCGGTGGTAGTGAGAGCTTGTAAGCTACCGCACCCACACGCTCCAGTATCTCGAATGGTCCAACATAACGGGGACTTAGCTTCCCACGGACCCCGAATCGTTTGACTCCTCGCATTGGCGATACTCTTAAGAACACACGGTCTCCAACCGCGAACTCTAAATCTTTTCTTCGCTTGTCGGCGTAACTCTTTTGCCGAGACTGCGCCGTGCTTAACCGTTGACGGGCAAGGCGGACCTTCTCTTCCGCTTCCCGCACTACATCCGGGCCAAGAGCCGTTCTCTCGCCCATGTCGCTCCAATGGATAGGAGAACGACACTTTCGACCATATAGTGCCTCAAAAGGCGCCATCGCTATACTTTCTTGGTAGCTATTATTGTAGGCGAACTCCGCCATAGGCAAGAAATCATGCCATCCTCCTTTATAATCTAGCACACAAGCTCGAAGTAAATCCTCAAGGATTTGTATCGTTCGCTCCGACTGTCCATCACTTTGAGGATGAAACGCTGTGCTAAAATCGAGCCGCGTGCCTAGCGCGTCTTGTAAGCTCTTCCAAAAGTGAGACGTGAACCTGGGGTCACGATCCGATACGATTGACACTGGAACCCCATGAAGTCTCACAACCTCGTCGAGATAAATTTGAGCTAATTTGTCTCCCGACCACGTAGTATGTATCGGCAAGAAGTGTGCCGACTTTGTCAATCGATCCACTATCACCCATATCGCATCGTGTCCGCCTTGTGATCGAGGCAAACCGGTAACAAAGTCCATTGCTATATCTTCCCATTTCCAAACGGGTATTGGTAGACTTTGTAGCTTTCCCGCCGAAAATCGGCGCTCTGCTTTAACTTGTTGGCACGTTAAACATTGCGCCACGAACTCCCCAATATCTCTTTTCATACCCAGCCACCAATAATGTTCTTTCAAATCTTTGTACATTTTAGTGCCGCCGGGGTGTATGCAACAAGGGGATTGGTGCGCTTCTTGCATAACCGCCCTTCGTAACTCTTCATCCTTGGGCACGCACCAACGATTTTGAAATCGAAGTGCGCCATCGGCTCCAATGCCAAAATCCTTGGCACTACCTTTCTCAACTTCGTCTCGTACCTTTTGAAGATAAGGATCCGAAGCCTGTAACTCCTTGATCCTCTCAAATAGGGTCGGTTGTACAACTAATGCGGCAAGTGTAGCCGGCACTCCCGGCGCTACCACTTCCAACCCAAATATTTGCATTTCCTTTTGTAACAGCGGTTGGGGCGTAATTGTAACACACTGGACCTTTGCAAATTGCGAGGTTCGAGTGTTTAGATGTATTTCGAGCTTTTCCACACTTGGTGGAGGGTTGTAGAATGTATCCCGACCTAANTGGTATATTACATTCTCCACCCCTTAAAATAATTTCGTCCGCGAAATTACGCATACCTTAACTTGTCGACTCGAATAGATGCGGATACTCTCTCCGCATTGACTCCTCGAGCTCCCAAGTGGCTTCTCGCACAGCATGGTTGCTCCATTGGACTTTTACATACGGAATCTTGCGACTTCGCAACTTCCTCACTTCTCGATCCAGGATGCACACGGGGTACTCCTCATACGACATATCCTCACGTAGCTCTACGGGCTCATACTCCAATACATGTGTTGAATTCCGGATATACTTTCGAAGATTTGACACATGAAACACATTGTGAACTCCCGCGAGTCTCGGTGGTAGTGAGAGCTTGTAAGCTACCGCACCCACACGCTCCAGTATCTCGAATGGTCCAACATAACGGGGACTTAGCTTCCCACGGACCCCGAATCGTTTGACTCCTCGCATTGGCGATACTCTTAAGAACACACGGTCTCCAACCGCGAACTCTAAATCTTTTCTTCGCTTGTCGGCGTAACTCTTTTGCCGAGACTGCGCCGTGCTTAACCGTTGACGGGCAAGGCGGACCTTCTCTTCCGCTTCCCGCACTACATCCGGGCCAAGAGCCGTTCTCTCGCCCATGTCGCTCCAATGGATAGGAGAACGACACTTTCGACCATATAGTGCCTCAAAAGGCGCCATCGCTATACTTTCTTGGTAGCTATTATTGTAGGCGAACTCCGCCATAGGCAAGAAATCATGCCATCCTCCTTTATAATCTAGCACACAAGCTCGAAGTAAATCCTCAAGGATTTGTATCGTTCGCTCCGACTGTCCATCACTTTGAGGATGAAACGCTGTGCTAAAATCGAGCCGCGTGCCTAGCGCGTCTTGTAAGCTCTTCCAAAAGTGAGACGTGAACCTGGGGTCACGATCCGATACGATTGACACTGGAACCCCATGAAGTCTCACAACCTCGTCGAGATAAATTTGAGCTAATTTGTCTCCCGACCACGTAGTATGTATCGGCAAGAAGTGTGCCGACTTTATCAATCGATCCACTATCACCCATATCGCATCGTGTCCGCCTTGTGATCGAGGCAAACCAGTAACAAAGTCCATTGCTATATCTTCCCATTTCCACGCGGGTATTAGTAGACTTTGTAGCTTTCCCGCCGGAAATCGGCGCTCTGCTTTAACTTGTTGGCACGTTAAACATTGCGCCACGAACTCCCCAATATCTTTTTTCATACCCGGCCACCAATAATGTTCTCTCAAATCTTTGTACATTTTAGTGCCGCCGGGGTGTATGCTATAGGGAGATTGATGCGGTTCTTGCATGATCGCCCTTCGCAACTCATCATCCTTAGGCACACACCAACGATTTCGAAATCGAAGTGCGCCATTAGCTCCAATGCCAAAGTCTTCGGCATTGCCATTCTGTACTTCACCCCACACCTTCTGAAGATAAGGATCCGAAGCTTGGAGATCCTTGATTCTTTCTAATAGGGTCGGTTGCACAACTAATGCGGCAAGTGTAGCCGGCACTCCCGGCGCTACCACTTCTAACCCAAATCTTTGCATTTCCTTTTGTAATAGCGGTTGAGGCGTAATCGCCGTTGCTAGGTTCTCCGCCGATTTTCTACTTAGAGCATCGGCCACGACATTGGCTTTCCCGAGGTGGTATAGTATAGTGACATCGTAGTCCTTCAACAACTCCAACCACCGCCGCTGCCGCATATTCAACTCCTTCTGGGTGAACAAGTACTTTAGACTCTTATGATCTGTGTAGACTTCACAATGTTCACCATACAAGTAATGCCTCCAAAGCTTTAGCGCGAAAATCACCGTGGCTAACTCAAGGTCGTGAATCGGGTAGTTCTTCTCATAACTCTTTAACTGGCGCGATGCATAAGCAATAACCCGCCCATTCTGCATTAATACACACCTGAGACCAACATACGAGGCATCACTATACACTACAAAAGTCTTCCCCGGAGTCGGCAAAGTAAGAACCGGGGTCGACGTCAACCTGCTCTTTAACTCTTCGAAGCTCCGATCGCAATCGTTGCTCCAAACATACTTTACTCCTTTATGTGTGAGGCGTACTAGTGGAGTGGTTATTTTGGCGAACCCCTCCACGAACCGCCGATAGTAGCCCGCCAGTCCAAGAAAACTGCGGATCTCCGCTACATTCGCCGGGCGAGGCCAATCCTTGATCGCCTCTACTTTCTTCGGGTCTACTGACACTCCGTCGCCCGATACCACATGACCTAAAAATGTGACCTCCTTTAGCCAAAAGTCACATTTCTTCAACTTTGCATAGAGCTTTTCTTGTCTGAGTATTTGCAATACAGCTCTCAGATGCTCTTCGTGCTCCTCTTCACTTTTTGAGTAAACCAACACGTCGTCTATAAACACCACGACGCATCGATCCAACAATGGCCTAAAGACTCGATTCATCAAGTCCATAAATGCTGCCGGGGCGTTAGTAAGCCCAAACGGCATTACCGTGAACTCATAATGGCCATACCGCGTACGGTACGCCGTTTTGTGCACATCCTTCGGCCTGATCTTTAATTGATGATACCCCGATTGGAGATCAATCTTCGAATACACCTTGGACCCTTGCAACTAATCAAATAGATCGTCAATCCTTGGCAATGGGTACTTGTTCTTTATCGTCACTTTGTTCAACTCGCGATAATCTACGCAGAGTCGAAGTGTAC